>NW_023465850.1:0-8225 GCF_013731165.1 Rhagoletis pomonella | reverse complement strand
TTTTTTTTTGTCGTTCTGATTTGATTTATTTTTGATGATTTTTTTTATAAAGTAACTTTTTTCTTGGAACTCAAATTTTAGAGCTAAAAGCGTAAAGATTTGACCATGTTACTCTTTTTGTTTGACTTTGGTAGTTTCCGGTATGGATGTTTTTATGCAAATGCATTGTTGGAATTGCAACTCCTGAAGGCTAAATGTCTACAGAGTTGACCGCGGTTATATAGCATATCAACAGCTATTCAAAGTATTCATTTTTCGTTTTCAGACATGTGAGGAATTTTGTTTGCTGTGTGGTTGTTGGAATTTTAAGTGATACTCAGCTAAATGCTAGTTGGCTAACCAGCAATCTAGTGGCATATATGCTTTCAAATTATCTGAAAACTTTTGTTTCTCAATTCCACTTCGAGATCTTTCATTTAAATGTAACGGAATTACTTAATTTTTTTTTCTTTGTGTAGTTTTCTCGGAAATGTATGGCCAAAGAAATTAGACCATAACCGAATAGTTAGATTTTTATTTTTTTTGCCTTATACTGATACCTGCATCTAGTTGACCTTAAACCACCTACACCAATTAATACCACCACACGACCGGAGAATCAGACCATATTTTTGATGGTTTTCAGTTGCTTGATTTTGGATTTGATTTTTGATCTTTTGATCGAATTCGACTTTTTGTTTGAAATTTGTGATGTTGCTTTTTGGAAGACAAGTCGATTAAATGCTGCGAGATTTTTTTTTTAATTTTATTTTCTTTCTTAGATATTACTGGTAGTAAATTATATAATTTTATGAATATCTATTAATTTGTTTATCAATAAAAGCAATTTATATTGACTGATTCCATCCATAGTATAAAACACAAGTGAACTTTATTGGAATTCGCTTACCATTCCATATTTTATCTGGATTTAATTTTACCCTTCGTCAAAACCTTTTGGGTTTTTTTTTTTGTTTTGAATTTCTTGTGTTTTTGGTGCGAAAATGCCGCAGACAAATAGTAACGAACATCAGCAACCAGCTAGTTCGTGTTCTATTTGTAGGGAGGATTTTACGGAAAGTGCTGACGTCCTTCTAACGGCATGTTCTCACTGCTTCCATCGGTCATGCTTATTGAACTGGCTGAAGAAAAACCCGTCGTGTCCACAATGTCGTGCGAAATGTACCAGCCGTGACTTTCACCAAAATACGGGAACGCGTACTAGGGCTCAAAGCGCCCTGCGATCAGGCCTTGCAATGGCTGATATAAATTTAGAGGATTTTTCTTTGCCACAAAATACAGAACAAGAAGTTCAAGGTGCAGCGAGTTTGCCCATTGCGAATACGCAGGGAGCTAATAGTGTTTCGAAGGATGAAGAGAGTAGGATACGTAATATCGTCACTGCAGTTATTTCAGCGAGACAGGCTACAATTTTCGATAATTTGGAGAATCGCGTTTCTCAAATTTTAGCACAAAAACTCGACGGTATAGTTACCACCCTGGTAGACCGAATGAATTTAAACCCTCCACATTCTCAGCCAACACCCAATATTAGTCCCAATGCAAACGGCGCGCATCCTAGTAACCCGCGTAATGTGTCGACACCTGTCGGGCATAGGGATATACCAAACTTTACCAATAACTCTAATCAGAATTTCCACCATCAAATAGATCAGCTCCGTTTTAGTGATCTATCTAGTGTACCTAACTCTGGACGAGTCGCGCAACTAATATCAAATTGGGATATTAAATTTGATGGAACTTCCAAGCTTTCGGTTGATAGTTTTTTATACCGCATTGAATGTCAAGTAATTGACACACTAGGGGGGAAACTTCAATTTGTTGTGCGAGCACGTACAAATTTTGTTCATAAATGAGGCGCGAGAGTGGTATTGGCGATACCGACGTTCAGTTGAACGCGTAACCTGGCCATCACTCTGTCAAGCTTTGAGGACTAATTTTCAGCTGCACAAAAGCGATTTCGAAATTAAAGAAATGATTCGAAGTAGGAAACAGGGTCCAGCCGAGAGCTTTGATGATTATCGAAACTCGGTTCTTAAAATAGCTGAAACATTGCGATCGCCTTTGCCTGAGAGCGAGTTACTAGAAATATTGCAGCACAACTTGCGACCTCGTGTACGACAGCAATTGTTGTACGTGCACATTACTTCTTTAGCGGAGTTGCGAAGACTTTGCCTTAAGGGAGAAAGTCTGGCAAACGAAGTTACGAAGTCTTCAAACCCGTCACCAACAATTCCTCGACAGCAGCCAAGACGTTATGTAAACGAAATAGATAGCGAAGATTACTTGCAGGAAGAGTTAGAATGCGAGGTTGGTGAAATAAGTAAGAACCCAACTAGAACAAAATTAGTTTGTTGGAACTGCAAGGCCGAAGGACACCGATATTTCGATTGCCTGGAAGACCGATCAGTTTTCTGCTACGGATGTGGTGCCCCTGAAGTGTATCGCCCGAAATGTCCGACCTGCAATCCGGGAAACTCGAAAGCGAGCGAGGTTGTTCAGCAGAACCCTCGCAACGACCCGAAGAAAAAATTTTGAAAAAGATGATCACACGTCCTCACGCTTCGGAGCAAACACAGTGCGCTACTCCACTCATACGCACTGACTACCCTTTTAACACCAGACCGTTTGTACATGAAATCGTTCCGTATGAAGTCCGTTTAGCAAAATATAAGGTAGTTAGAGGACAGATTTTCGGTAATGATAATAAACCTTCAGATTGTCCAACTCGTTCAGCCACGCGAATTAAAGAATTTTGGAAAAACGTAAACAAATCTCGTAAAGCAGTAAACACACTTGTATGTGCCATTGAACACAAATCTTTTGATTTGAGGCCATATGCCAACATCGAAATTTTAGGGGCGGAGCATTTAGGCCTTTTAGACAGTGGTGCTCAAGTTTCGTGCCTAGGTTCTGCTTTAGCCGAACACATTTGTAAGCAAAACAATCTGCGGAAGCACACCATATCTGTCTGTACTGCAGATGGCAAACAACTAATTGTTTATGGCACTATTGACTTAGCAGTTAGATTTGAAGGAAAAAATGAGATCATTCGTTTCTTTGTCATTCCAAGTATGTCACAAAAGATAATTTTAGGAGTCGATTTTTGGGCCAAGTTTAAAATTGCACCGCACGTAATTTCCGAGATTTCTCTTAATGCAGGTCGTGATGGAAATAACCTTTCATTAAGTAATGAGCAACAGCAACAATTAGCAGTAGTCAAAAATAGATTTCCATCTTTCGAGAAAGAAGGTCTTGGTAAGACCTCGTTGATGAAATATGTCATAGAATTACAACCAGATGTCCGTCCGACAAAGCAGCGCTACTTTCCCATATCTCCAGCAATTGAGAAATTAGTTCATAGTGAGATAGATGAAATGCTTAAGTTAGGTGTAATCGAGGAGTCCCCGAATAGTCCATGGTCCAGTCCGATTGTGTTAGTTAAAAAGCCGAACAAAGTCCGTCTGTGCCTAGATTCTAGAAGAGTTAATAGCGTAACCATCAAGGACGCTTACCCCTTACCTCATATTGATGGTATTTTGAGTAGAATACCAAAGGCTGAATTTATTAGTTCTCTTGATTTGCGACGAGCCTTTTGGCAAATTCCCCTCGCAGAAAGTTCCCGCGATTACACCTGTTTTACCGTCCCTAATCGTCCGCTTTATCGATATCGTGTAATGCCTTTCGGCTTATGCAATGCCCCACAAGCACTTTGTCGCTTGATGGATCGCGTAATCCCTCCCACATTGAAAAATCAGGTTTTTGTATATTTAGATGATTTGTTGATAGTGTCGGAAGACTTTGAAACACATATGTCCGTCCTAGCAGAAGTTGCCCACCACTTAAGGAAAGCAGGGTTAACCATTAATGTAGAAAAGAGTCGATTTTGTATCAGAGAAGTTAAGTACCTCGGATATGTGGTAGGAAATGGTACGCTGAGAACCGACCCAGATAAAATATCAGCTGTTACGAACTACCCCGTTCCTACGAATGTCAAACAACTGAGACGCTTCCTAGGAATGGCTGGGTGGTATCGACGTTTTGTAGATAATTTCGCTTCAATTACGGCTCCATTAACGAATCTTTTGAAAAAGAGCAAACACTTTGCTTGGAATGACGAAGCACAAGATGCGTTTGACACCCTTAAAAAAGTGCTATGCTCCGCACCAGTTTTAGCCAGTCCAAACTATGACAAACCGTTTATTATCCAATGCGACGCCAGTAAGCTCGGTGTTGGTGCTGTGCTGTCTCAGAAAAATGACGAAGGAATTGAGGTACCGATAGCCTACTTTTCCCAAAAATTAAATAAAGCCCAAAGTAACTACAGCGTTACTGAGTTGGAGTGCCTTGCGGCAATACTTAGTTTAAAAAAGTTTAGGGCATATGTGGAAGGGCAGGAATTCACCATTGTCACAGACCATGCCAGCTTGCAATGGCTGATGAGGCAGACCGACTTGTCAACCAGATTAGCCCGTTGGTCTCTAAAGCTACAGGGATATAAATTCCAAATAGAGCACAGAAAAGGTTCCTTGAACGTTGTACCAGACAGCTTATCACGACAAAATTTTGACGAAGTTGCCGAAATTGTTGAATTAGAAGTCCGTCCGTTAGTTGATCTGAAGTCGTCCGAGTTTTTGTCCGAAGAATATAAAAAGTTTGTTAGTCATGTCCGCCTTAATGAGTCTCGTTTACCCGACCTTCGAATCTTAGATGAAAAAGTTTACAAAAGAACCGAACATCCAGACGGGAATCCAGCCCGTGAAGCTTTTAATTGGAAGCTGTGGATTCCAAAAACCTTAGCCATTCAGGCCATTGAGAATGCCCACTGCCCTCCGAGTAAATGCCATGGTGGTATAGCTAAGACTCTGGAGCGGCTGCGACTTAACCTATACTGGCCGAATATGACTGTCGATGTCAAGAATTACGTGGCGAAATGTCCGATTTGCCGACAAAGTAAAGCCACTAACGTTACGTTACGGCCACCCATGTCCGCACAATACACCGTCCAACGTCCGTTTCAAAAATTGTATATTGATTTAATTGGCCCTTATCCGAGATCGAAGTTAGGCAATATTGGGATTTTGATTGTACTCGATCATTTGACAAAATTTCCGTTGCTAAAAGCCATCCGTAATTTTAATACCTCATCCATTTGTAGTTTTTTAAAAGACCAGGTTTTCAGCGTTTTTGGAACTCCGGAAATAATTTTTAGTGACAATGGTAAGCAGTTCAAATCGCGAGAGTTTAGTAGCCTTTTAGCCGATCGCGGAATCAGACATACTTTCACTGCTCTTTATAGCCCACAAGCAAACGCCAGCGAACGAGTTAACAGGTCGATTATAGCAGGCATTAGGTCCTATTTGAAGGGTGACCAAACTCATTGGGACAAACATCTTACTGACATCGCCGAAGCACTACGAAGCTCCGTCCACCAAGCCATTGGATGTTCACCATATTTCGCGTTGTTTGGACAGCAAATGCTGTCACATGCTGACGAATACGAGCTGTTGAGAAAGTTAGAAACGTTTGACGATAATGTTTTGAACAGGACTGATAAACTAAAGCTGGTACGAAAGTCGATCATGGAGAATATAACAACTGCTTTTGAAAATTCCGCCAAACGATACAATCTTCGAAGTTCCACAAAGACATTCAACATAGGGGACATAGTATATAGAAGAAATTTTGTTCAGAGTGACGCAACCAAAAAATTTTGCGCAAAACTTGCACCTAAGTTCCTCAAATCCAAGGTAATTGCATTGAAAGGCAACAGTATGTATGAATTGGAGGACGCTGAAAATGGAAAACGAGGTACATACCACCGTAAAGATATGCAAGAGGCGAAAGGTTGAGTTTGCACCGCACCCACACTCTAGGTGGGGGGGTGTGTACCGTGGGTCCAGTTCAGAATAGTTTTATTTCCAGCTAGAAAATGGCCCTCTTAGTTCTTTACAGGTTTTACTGTCGTTATATTTCCGTCACTTCCGGTTTCTGTATTTTTTTTTATTCCGTGACCCATAGTCACCCTGTGTTGCACATTTAACACCGCTGCATCAAGGTTCCTTTCAGACATCTCCGTGATCATATGATTCTGTATATCAAACTATCGATAAAACGATGATATTCTCTTTTGACTGAGGAGCTATTTCCGCAAATATCATGCTGTCTTTTCTTTTGGAACCTTGGAGCTGACAACACGCGGAGATCTAATTTATTTTAAAAATAATAAAAAAAAATTTGAATTGTTTTATCCCGTAAAGTGCCGATGTGAGGAACCATAGCAGCGAGTTGAGGAAAACATTTTTTTAAATCATCGTATTTGGTAAGAACCTTAATTTAATGCTCTATGTGCAAAAATAAAAAGAATATCAAGAGAGACAAAATTGTAAGCGTGCTCGATTTTCTTTAGGATTGTGAATTGTGATAAAAAGGAATTTGGATTTTGTATCCTGAGTCAGCCTTACTTACCGCCGGATTCTTACAGCCAACCTATAGACGTGGCGAATGGGATACATAACCCCGGTAGCTAACAAACATCTGCCGAACCACTCAGGATCCTAGTTTGTATCTACGTTTAATTTGTACAGGCACACTTACATACATATGTACGAAACCATTGTTTAAGCTAAAACCATATGTATATCCATTTGATATTGGCTTAATGAATACATAAAAGCCAGAGTTTAAACGGAAACGTAATCTGCTCCGAAGCGAAATACAATTGATTGCCAGCTCGATAGCTTGGTATTCCAGTTTTTTTGGCTTTCGCGTTATAGCTACTTACATATATTCGATTCTCCAGCCATCGTGGCTTACCTTGATAAAGTACAAAAACAAAAGAAAAGAAACCAAAAGTATGAAGCTACAATGAAAATAGTTTAAACGAATTAAAATACGAATATTTTCACACTTACTTACCTGATAGACACTTAACTCTACGAGTAAATTTACCTTAAGTCCTCCTTAGAAAATTAGCATATGTAGATGAAAAGTTCTTACTTAAATTTTATCACATGTTCTTAGCAGCATAAATTCAACTTACCTTTTTTTCTACTTACGTTTTTTTTGTATTCTTGAAAGGTGTACACACTTATGTATGTGTATATAACACTAGGTTAATCATTTAATTTGATCAGAATTAAGAGCACCACGTGGTGAATCCACTTGGTTACCTAACCTATCTCGACAATAGGATCACCTCTTCTATTTACATATATATATGCATGCTCACATGCTCTCTTTCCATCACCTGAAATACATAATTTCCAATAATGAATTTTAAGAGATTGCAATTCGCCAAATGTTTAGATTTTTTCTTCTCTTACTACTTTTGATTATTTTTTGGAGTAAGCACATATTCTAACTCCCATTTATTGGGTTACTTTCGCTCTCGATACAACTACAGTATCCGACCAAATAATGGAACAAGTTTTTTTTTGTCAAGATATTTGAGGCTCAAATTTTTATGATTTTTTTTTTTGTTGAAGTTGTATTTTTTTTAATTACCGTAATTAAGTATCTACCTACATATTCATGTAAATGTGCAATGAAATTAAAGTTATAAAACAAGGGGAAAACGAGATTTCAGCAGCAGCAACAACAAAGCAAGGAGGCCTCTTCGCTTCGTGGGACTGCAATCAAAGTGAGTGAATTTTGGATATTATTTTATTCTATATTCGTAGGTTTAATTATTCCTATATGTATGTACATCTGCACATAGGTATGTGGGCTTGTAAGGAGTTCTAATTTCTGTTTGTAATCTACCCACACTATATTATGTACATGCATATAAGAATAAATATACTAGAAAGGGTTTAATAGACTTCATTTGCGAAGTATATACATATGTATGTACGTATGTATGCAAATTGTATAGAGTGCCTAAAGTTAGTTTATTTCTCATTCACAACTATGCGTACATATGTATGTACATAAATACGGATATTAGAGAATTTTTTTTTGCACTTAGATTTTTTTTATTGTTTGCGAAATTTCTTATAAGCACATAGTATGTACGTTTACCTTCATGAGGCCTGGTGCATTATCTCTTATGTTCTCTGAGAACTCCAACAAATATACATACGTATACATATATATATTCACAAACCAGTTTTCTTGCAATTTTCTTTGACACATATTTGATTTTTATATACAACCTTGAGAGCATAGAAATATATGAGAGTAAATGTGGGTCAATGACCACATAGATACCTTTTGTTGAGGTA
>NW_023465849.1:0-8227 GCF_013731165.1 Rhagoletis pomonella | reverse complement strand
AGTTGTGTATGTAAAATCAGTAGACAAATCGGTAAATATTAAAGTCAGTCTATTAGCTTCCAAATCGAAAGTAGCCCCATTAAAAATTCAGAAACTACATCGATTAGAACTGTGTGCTGCGGTACTGTTAGTGAAGTTAATGGAAAAGGTATCAAAAGCACCTAATATAAAGGACCAGCATAATTAATATACGGATACGGATCCTGCGAAATTGCAAATATTTGTTTCGAACCGGGTAAACTTTATTCATTAAACTATTAAACCAAAGGGCTGCAATGGAGACATATTGACACAAAATCTCACCCAGCTAATTTAATAACAAGAGGGTTATATCCAGATAATAGTCTTTGGTTTAATGGACCAATGCATTTAGCTAACTTGGAGTTATTCAGGAAAAACACTGTCACGACGCCTTTAACAGCGCTTCCAGTTATAAAGAAATCTGCTATAACAGCTGGTGTGTTGGTAAGGAATTGCTCTTTGATTGATTCAATAGACCAAAAAAAAAATTTTGAATTTTTATTAAATGTGGTTGCTTTGCTTATCAAATTTAAATATATCACATTAAAACGTCCTAAGAAAGAACTCGAAATTCAGAGTTATCAAAAAGAAGCTATGAATTTCATTGGAAAATATATACAAACTACATATTTTAACAAAGAACCAAGTCTCCTTTCAGGTAACAAAGATGTAAAATAGAGCTCGAAGCTGACAACTCTATCACCATTTTTGGGTAAAATATGGCATCATTAGAGTTGAAGGACGTCTAAAAGAAGGCAATATTCCAGAAGAAGCAAAACTTCCATATGAAGACACTTTAGTTAAAATTTTGGTGGAGGGAATCCATCAAAAACATTTACATATAGGACCGCAAGGCCTTCTCGCAATAGTTAGGCAGAAGTTTTGGCCTTTAAGAGGCAGGCAACTCACAAAAAGAATTGTTAGCAATTGCTATAGATGCTTCAGAGTAAATCCTCGTACCCCTTTTCAAATTATGGGTAATTTACCAGCTGATAGAGTAAGATGCACCAGGCCCTTCTTTAATACTGGGGTTGATTTCTTGGGTCTAATACAAATTCACCACAAAATAAGAGGCAAACGAGTAGATAAAGCCTATGTGTGTTTCAGCACAAAGGCAGTTCACTTAAAAGTCGTATCAGATCAAAGCTCACAGCCTTTATAGGAGCCTTAAAAAGATTTGTGGGAAGACGTGGTTGTCCTGCAAAAATATACTCCGACAACGGAACAAATTTCATTGGGTCAGCGAATAGTTTACATGAAATTTACATATTATTTTAAAAGGATCAACTCAGAAAAGAGTTCTCCTCATTCTGTGCTGTACACAATATTAACTGGGTGAATATACCAGCTCGATCTTCATACGTAGGAGGCTTATGGGAAGCCGCTGTTAAATCGGTTAAGAAGCATTTTCACAGAGTAGTTGAAGGCACATTGACCTTCGAAGAGATGTGCACTCTCATGACCCAGATAGAAGCAGTATTGAATTCACGACCTCTAACACCATTATCGGAGGAGCCGAATGATTTCCAGGTTCTAACTCCAAGTCAAGGAGAGACCTTAACCACACTTGTAGACAGTAGTGATAACCACTGTTATCACGGGGTGCGGGACCACTGGAAAGCAGTGGAAAGCAATTCAAAGGAATTTTGGAAGCGCTGGTCACTGGAGTACCTAAGCGAACTTCAAAAAAGAGTCAAGTGACAAAGGCCACAAGATAACTTATCCCAACGGAGTTTAGTTCTCCTTAAGGAAGAAGATCTTCCAACAATGCCTTGGAGAAGGGGCAGGGTTGAAAACCTCATTATCGGAAAAATGGAAAATGCAGAATGGTAGACGTAAGGACCAGCACTGGAATGTCGAAAAGATCAATAACCAATATTTGTCCTTTTCCTACGGAAACGGAAAGAAATATAAGTATACATAAATGAGGAATCCCATAAGAAAAGGAATGTAAAGCATAAAAATTTATTTGTTCTAATGACGATGTTAACCTTTTTATTAGTATTACCACTCTACAATTGTCAAGTAATTATAGAAAAATTTAGGGTTAAGTCAGGGATATTAATAGAAAGGCAAGACAGTTTGGCTTTCACGAAGACATCATGGGACATAATCATCCACGTGAACATGACGGATTATCAGCACCAAATACAGCTTCTAATGGGAACACCCTCGGCTCTACGAAAACTCGCCAAACTACTGGACAAAGTCAACTCAGAATCTCAAAAGTAGTTGAGACCTTAGTTAATCAGGTCATTAAAGAAGTCAACCAAAAGGATGCACTGATGAGATTTAACGGAAGAAATAGAGCATCTAGGTCTATATTGCCATTCATTGGAAGCGTGTATCATTCAGTGTTTGGTCTAATGGGTGAAGAACACGCAGATGAATTGGTTGCGACAATAAAAAGGACCCATAAAAATGAAGAATACTTGCTTAAGCTATACCAGAATCAATCCTCCATTGAAGACATAACGCAAGAGGTTTTGAAAAAAAATGAAGTTAATCGAAATAACTTTAACCAAATATCTGATTCCATACAAAAAATAAAGAAAGCGGCTGAAAATGAATTAGCAATGGAAGGCTTTCAAAATTATATAGCAAGCATTAACATAGCAATAGAGTCAATAGAGCAACTGCAAGGAGATATTACGGATTTGATTTGGAATTCAAAGGGAAATTTCTTGAAAAGGATTCTCCCCATCGACAGATTCCAAACCAAGATAGCAACAATTACGGCAAATTTAAATGATGAGTTGCAATTGCCAGATACCGATCCGTTTGAGCTATCAAAAATATCACGGGTCACAGCTATTATAAACCGAATCTACTGTTTAGTGCGAATTCGAATACCACTTATACAAAAGCAACAGCTACAGTTATTTGCATTGGCCAGTTATCCGATTCTGCACGACGGCTACTTCGTGATCTTTAAACTCGCATATGAATATTTGGCAGTAAATAAGGAGAAATCAATGTGATACTGATACTAGCCTGACAGAAATTAAATATTCGTTTTGCCAGAAAATGAGAAGAATTACGCTATGTCCCCAAATTGGAACACTCTACAATGTAAGAAAGGACCATTCGTGAGAACTAGAGCTATTCTTTAATTCGAAGCAATTGCCGTTAACATGTGTGCTGAATATAATGCCTCTGCAAGAATTCTAGTTGCAGCTTAAATCCTCAAACAGTTGGCTGTACTCCATCCCTGAAGACACAAAGGCAGAAGTCAGATGCGGCAACTCTTATACGGCACATATTTTAGTTGAGCAAGGCATTGTAAAACTGCAACCTGGCTGCCACTTAACAACCGCGATAGTAAGCGTTTGGGCACACAAAGCACCAACCACTGTTATTCAGTACAATATGCCCCAATTAATATGAGCAGGAGTTTACCGCCCATGAAGCACATTACGGTAAAAGGGATTATGTTGACATACTCGATCTCAGGCATTCCACGGCCACCAGCCATTTTTGATTTCTCAGAAGATATCGATTTCCACCATCTGGGATCATTATCGCAGGAGTCATCGTGGGAATGATGGTCATCTTTCGGAAACAATGTGGCCTCTCAACACGATATCTTCCCGCTGCTTGCCCTTAGATAGTAGAATAGTCGATACGAATAAATAAGTACATCAAATTAGGTACAGTTAGGTTGAATATTGAGTGGATTCCTCACAACTCCTATTTGAATAAGATATGGATCACCTTTTTGAAAGTAAACTCCTTCAACGTGGGCAATATGTTAAGTATTGTTGCACAAGTCTTAAAATTAGTTACGCGCCCTCATAGGGCACACATTTAAAATGTGCATGCACTCAGCATGTGGCAACGACTGTAAGGCCCATAAGTATAGCAATAGAAAGTAGCAATTGTGCGCACGTACATACATGCATACATACATAGTGCACTTGCGCACAATATAAGCTAAAAGCGAAGGTACACAACATGCGTTCGCCGGCAAATGCGTCACGCCGTCAATGTCAAATAAAATTCAACACGTGTGTTTATATGACAGCTGTTACTAGGTGGCCACCCTATGCGCTGATTTAATCAGTACATGTGCTGATTTTTTTCTATTGTACTGATTTTTAAGAGCCCGAAATCAGTACGCAAAATCTACTGATTTTTTGAGTTTTTACTGATTTTGTACTGATTTTTACATTTAATAAATACTTTTATAAATTGGTGTAATTGACATTTGCTTGAGGTTTACATGTTCAAAACAATGGTTTTTGATAACTCATACGTGTGAGCAGATTGAAACCATTATTAAAAACGTGTCAGCTTGCAATAGTTTCGTTTCCTAGGATTTCGCAAAATAACAAACTGTTTGGATTCAACCCAGCCCAACTTCACGATTTGCAGGTTTTACAGGATTTACAAGAAAAGCTGGTTTCGCCATTAATAAAGGTGGTGGTGAGTTAATCATATATTGAGTACACTGGGCAGATGACAATAAGAGATAATGTTTTGATTATAAATAAACATCCACTGAGAAATCGGCTGTCAGTATGTCAAACTTAAGACGACTACTGCTACGGTGCAATGTATATGATATATGTAGCTTTGAATGTGAATGTTGAATTTTATAAGTACACCAGCTAAATATGTTTTAAATTTGTAGCTTAAAATATGCAAACAGATTCTGACTCTGTCTTTTGTTATAGAATTAACTATATTTTTATAAAAAATTAAATTAAGTAAGGAAAGAAAAAAATTTCAAAACCTGTCAATACATTTTACTACTATTTTCGTGAGCACAGCTGTACATACATACGTAATACCTTTGATTTGTTTTAAAGTAATGAATTTTTATATTGATAACACCATATGTTTTTAAAAGTCGATTCGTTATTTTTTGTTAAATTAATGGGCTGTTATTTGGTTGTTATATTAATGGGCTGTTATTTGGTTGTTATATTGTTAGTAATCACAGCGCACGGCAGTGCGCGCGAGTGACGAGAGCAGCCACAGTAGCAAGCTGAAATGACTCGCTTATATATAAACGAGATTTGGAAGTTTTTATCCAGACGTCCAATCGACATGTTTGAGATATCATTGGAAAGGTCTTGCAGAGTGTGTTCAGAAAATGTATTCAAGCTTCATAAACGGTTAACCGGATTCTTAAAAATTAGGCTAAAATGTTGCGAAACAAAAAAACGTTTTTTTGCTTTTGCCGGTTTAAGGGGGCATGTGGGTACACCCAACATATTTAGTGTTATTCTATTGGCCAATACCTTTCAAACGATACCTTACATATTAAGTTCCGGCCACTAGTTGGAAAGATATAGAGCTAAATGTGTTTTGGTTCGTGTCTCCACTACGAGATGCTTTGGTATGTATGTGGCGTCTGTACGTACCATCATTTAATTTATTTCAAACTTTCAGGAATTAACGTACAAAAAAAACTAAGAAGGTTTTGTTCCAAGATGTTTTGATTCGTATGCCTGTGCTTGTGAGCGTGCCTGAATTTCGAAAAAAGCCAATTTTTTAAACTACCACTGAGGCCGTACTACTAAGTCCATGTCATTGATGTGGATATCAGTAGAAGGGTCTTCTATGTAACGCTATATTTTGTGTTTATAAAATATAAATATGACATAACGTTGCCGCCTGAAAACTAAAAATCGGGCTGCTGAAATTATACATTTCGGGCATTTTCTCAAAAACTGGTCAGTCGATTTTATTCTAAGTTTCCAAAAATCTAGCCCAAAATATTCAGCCTCATTGCGAGAGTCGTGCCGAATGCAAGTCGTTTTTTCGAGAGTCGAATCGTATCGAAAATTTAGCGTCATTGTCTAAAATTTCTACTCGACTAGTGTATTAAAACGGAAGAACTTGGCAGCACTGCATAGTTTTCGACAATTTTCGTCGTTTACTTATTTCAGCACGACAGTAGACAATGCTAATGTTGTCAAGTCGTACAATTCAGCCTAATTTACGACTTACGCAATGAGGCTGATTAGCTTTCATCCGGTATACAGCTTGTATCTGGGAAAACTCTTGTTGTGGAGATATTGCGATCCAAAATGAAAAAATTTCGCTCCAAAAAGGGTCAAATGGTTAAAAGTTAACATATCCGTCTAATTTGGTTACTTTAAGATACAAAAATAACATACCCAGTTCCCCGAAAAAAAATTTCCCATTCCCCGAATGTCACTTAAACCGAAATTCCCTGCAAATAGGGGAATTTCCCGCGAGTAGACAAGTTGAAGGATGCAGCTGTGCTAATCACTTCGTACATGTCTTGGAAACCACAATTTGTGTGTATTGTGGCGAATACTGCGGCAACACAAAGCGAATAACGGGAAATAGGCAGAATGTTCGAGGAATGACGTAGAATGTTCCACACAGAGAAACGTCAAGTTGGATGAACACTGCGAACAGCGAGAGAAAGAGAATGAGCGATCAACTTCAGAACGTTCTAGAGTTGCCATAAGGGCGAGCGCAGGTATATAAGGGCGCCGCCACAGTGAAGTGAGTTAGTTACAAGTCAGCAAGCTACAAGTAAAGTGAACGGAGAAGTGAGTTGCGAATAAGCAAGCTATAAGTTTAATTGTGTTAACAAGTAGTAAAGCGTGGTTATTACTTTAACAAGTATTGTAAAGTGTTTTTACTGTATTAGCAAGTATTGTAAATTGTTTGTTGTACAATAAAGTTAATTGTACTACAATTTGGTCATCGTTAGCATTTATTTAACAATCCAGAGATACGAGCCCGAGTATATTTGCGAAATCCCTCGAGGCTTCGAGGATAATCGTAACAGTATTTTAGAGTTCTCTCAGTCACATGCCAAAATTGTAACATTTTTCCCCATTTTAATTGCAGGTATGTACACAGTACCAGCATTAACACCGATAATAATGTCAGCATTGAAATCCAACGTAGAATCACTCTTGCCAACAAGTGCTACTTTGGACTGAGTAGGCAATTCAGGAGTAAAGGCCTCTCTCGACGTACGAAAACCACGCTCTGTAAGTCACTCATCATGCCCGTGCTGGTATATGGCGCAGAAGCATGGACAATGACAACATCCGATGAGGCGGCTCTTGCGGTGTTTGAGAGAAAGATTTTGCGGAAGATTTACGGCCCTTTACGCGTTGGCGACGGCGAGTACCGCAGACGATGGAACGATGAGCTGTATGAGCTTTACAACGATATGGACATAGTGCAGCGAATTAAAATACAGCAGCTCCGCTGGCTTGGTCATGTCGTTCGAATGGACACCGACGCTCCAGCTCTGAAAATATTCAACTCGGAACCCGCTGGTGGTAGCCGAGGAAGAGGGAGGCCCCCACTGCGATGGAAAGATCAGGTGGAGAAGGACTTGGCTTCACTTGGCGTTTCCAATTGGCGTCAGTTGGCACAGAGGAGAAACGACTGGCGTGCTTTGCTGAACTTGGCCAAAATCGCTTAGGCGGTTACAGCGCCAAAAAAGAAGAAGAAGAAGATGTACACAGTATGTAGCTATGCTACCTGGGTTTATCACCCGCACTTAACTTACCTGGGAAGACACGTACTATATTAACTACAGTTGTACATAAATATGTATGTATGAATGCATTTAGTTCACCCAATGTGCCGCTACTACTTACATACATATATACATGTACATATGTATAAATTGCCACTGAGCAAAACTACTTGAGAAAAAAGCATCAGTTTAATAACACGAGTGCAACACCGTACACGTGACAGAAGTAAAAGTTGAAAAAAGCAAATGTGTGCGCCCCACACCCGGTAGAGATCGTAACAAAAATAAACTACGAGACAATCAGACGAATACAGATGTTTATTGTATCCAAAGTTTGTACCAAGTTGATAAGTTTTTATCATGTCTCATAATTACTTTTTTATTTTTAATTATTTTCCAATACAAAGGATATGATCATTTTTTTTCGCTTTATTCCGTATTCGAAAAATTATGTGTTTCAATGGCCACATCGATTTGAATACATAACTTAGATTTAGATAATATTTTTAGCAATTTATTTGAGCAAAATAAAACATTTAGATTATTGTTTGTATTTTCGTCGATTTTAAATTTGCTACCCCAAAATAATTGATATCAAATAAAACACCTCTTTGAGGTAAAATTTTCGAGTGACGAAAGCTGAACTAGAAACACAAAATTTATGATATCAGTTTCGTGACGAAAATTATACGCATTTTTTAACTGCCTTTGAAACGTACGGAA
>NW_023465848.1:5309-8227 GCF_013731165.1 Rhagoletis pomonella | reverse complement strand
AAAACAATCATAATACAAAACTTGCGTTTTCCAGCTTAATATTAATTGACTTCTCATTTCTTATGTACCAATTTTTTCAGTGTTGGTTTTTAAGAAACATTGAAAAATAAATTATAAAAATATGGGGAAAAATATAATTTTGAAATGTTAGTTATGAAAAGTTTTAAGTAAAAAAATTAAATAAATTAAATTAATGATTTGGCCAGTTGCCGTTTAGCAGGCGGCTGTGGATCAACATCACTGCTCTCTCTAATATCTTGGTCATCGTCATCATCATCAGAAAGGTCGATAATTTCGTCCAACAAATTTCAAATTTCAGCGAGTATTGCATCTGGAGATTTCTTTCCTCTGTACCTGAAACGAAAATAGTTTTCAATCGTTCTTCTTCTTCTTTTTTGGCGCTGTAACCGCCTAAGCGATTTTGGCCGAGTTCAGCAAAGCACGCCAGTCGTTTCTCCTCTGTGCCAACTGACGCCAATTGAAAACGCCAAGTGAAGCCAAGTCCCTCTCCACCTGATCTTTCCATCGCAGTGGGGGCCTCCCTCTTCCCATTCGAACGACATGACCAAGCCAGCGGAGCCGCTGTATAATTCGCTGCACTATGTCCATATCGTTGTAAAGCTCATACAGCTCATCGCTCCATCGTCTGCGGTACTCGCCGTCGCCAACGCGTAAAGGACCGTAAATCTTCCGCAAAATCTTTCTCTCAAACACACCAAGAGCCGCCTCATCGGATGTTGTCATTGTCCATGCTTCTGCGCCATATACCAGCACGGGCATGATGAGTGACTTATAGAGCGCGGTTTTCGTATGTCGAGAGAGGACTTTACTCCTGAATTGCCTACTCAGTCCAAAGTAGCACTTGTTGGCAAGAGTGATTCTACGTTGGATTTCAATGCTGACATTATTATCGGTGTTAATGCTGGTTCCCAAGTAAACGAAATTCTCTACTTTCTCGGAATTGTAACTGTCAACAGTGACGTGGGTACCAAGGCGCGAATGTGCTGACTGTTTGTTTGATGACAGGAGATACTTCGTCTTGTCCTCGTTTACCACCAGACCCATGCGCTTTGCTTCCCTGTCCAACTTGGAAAAGGCAGAACAGACTTCGCGGTTTTTGTTACCGATGATGTCGATGTCATCAGCATAAGCCATCAATTGCACGCTCTTGTAGTAAATTGTTCCTGAGCGGTTCAGTTCTGCAGCTCTTATTATCTTCTCCAACATCAGATTGAAGAAGTCACATGAAAGGGAGTCGCCCTGTCTGAAACCCCGTTTTGTGGCGAACGGCTCGGAGAGGTCCTTTCCAATTCTGACAGAGCTGGTGGTATTGCTCAACGTCATTTTACACAGCCGTATGAGTTTTGAGGGGATCCCAAATTCAGACATAGCGGCGTATAGGCAACTCCTTTTAGTGCTGTCAAAAGCGGCTTTAAAGTCGAAAAATAGGTGGTGAGTGTCGATCCTTTTCTCGCGGGTCTTTTCCAAGATTTGGCGTATTGTGAATACCTGGTCTATGGTGGATTTGCCAGGTCTAAAGCCACACTGATAAGGCCCAATCAGTTCATTGACGGTGGGCTTCAGTCTTTCACACAATACGCTCGATAAGACCTTGTAACCTATGCTTAGAAGGCTGATCCCGCGGTAGTTGGCGCGAATGGTGGGGTCACCTTTCTTGTGGATTGGGCAGAGCACACTTAAATTCCAGTCGTCGGGCATGCGTTCATCTGACCATATTCTGCCGTACTTGAATAGCTCAGCTGGCAGGCTGTCAGCTCCAGCGGCTTTGTTTTTTTTCAGCCGCGTTATTGCTATTCGTACCTCGTCATAATCAGGCGGTGGAACGTCGACTCCGTCATCATCGACTGCGAGCTCGGGTTCTTCTTCTCCGCAACTTTCCGTGCTGCTCCCATTTAGTAGGGCGGAAAAGTGTTCCCTCCATAATTTAAGTACGCTCTGGACATCAGTTACTAGGTCGCCATTATTGGTCTTACAGGAGTGCGCCCCGGTCTTTAAACCTTCCGTAAGTCGCCTAACTCTCTGGTAAAATTTTCGGGCATTCCTCCTGTCGGCCAGCATTTCAAGCTCTTCGCACTCACGTATTTCTGCCTCTCTCTTCTTGTTGCGGCAAATACGTCTCGCTTCCCTCTTCAGATCCCTATACCGGTCCCACATAGCGCGCGTTGCGCCCGATCGCAGCGTGGCCCTGTAGGCGGCATCTTTTTTCTCAGCAGCTTCCTGACACTCCTCATCGTACCAGTTGTTCTTTCGGGCTCGCTGAAATCCGACTACTTCTTCGGCGGCGGTACTTAATGAGCGGGAAATGTGGTTCCACTGCTCGCATATGTCGGTTTGTTGAAGAGTGCTCTCTGAGAGCAGGTGTGAGAGTCGAGTAGCGAAAGCGCTGGCTGTCTGTTGTGATTGAAGCTTGCATATTTGGGCGCACATTTTTTGCTGCACAGAGGCGGGTGCGTATCTTGGCTGCAACAAGATAGTGGTCCGAGTCGATGTTTGGGCCTCGGAGTGTGCGTACGTCTAAAACACTGGAAGCGTGCCTTCCGTCTATCACAACATGATCGATTTGGTTTCTCGTTTTTCGATCCGGAGACAGCCAGGTAGCTTTATGGATCTTTTTATGCTTGAACCTAGTACTGCATACTACCATGTTTCGGGCCCCGGCGAAGTCGATCAGCCTCAATCCGTTGTCGGACGTTTCGTCGTGGAGGCTGAATTTTCCGACGGTGGTTCCAAAGATCCCTTCTTTGCCCACCCTGGCATTGAAGTCGCCAAGCACGATTTTGATATTGATTACACGGGGGCGTGGTGGAATTACGCTCCGGTGTAAATATAGCAGAAAGAAATAAAAAGAATCAAGATATTGTGATTTTAGTTTTAATTCAATACAGGGTCAATTTATT
>NW_023465848.1:0-5299 GCF_013731165.1 Rhagoletis pomonella | reverse complement strand
ATGTATGAGTGTATATACATGTACATATGTACATATGCCAGCATTAGGGCGGTTCACCAAAAGTACGAAAAACTATTTAGGCTGAAGGCCTAAACAGATATCATGACGGGGGCAGCGCTCATACGTGCGCTCCAAGCGCTCATAGAAGTGATCATTGGATGCCTCATCCTTCTCTTCCGTCGGGGCATGGGCGCAGATGAGCGAGATGTTGAAGAATCTCGCTTTGATGCGGATTGTGGCTAGACGCTCGTCTACCGGGGTGAACGACAGTACTCGGCGACGGAGTCTCTCTCCCACCACAAATCCAACTCCGAACTTGCGCTCCTTTACATGACAGCTGAAGTAGACGTCGCAAGGCCCCAGACATTGTTTGCCTTGCCCCGTCCAACGCATTTCTTGCTCTTGCCGATGCTCCCTCTCTTTCTGCCGTGACCCAAGGCTCCACTCGGATTGGTTACCGCATCTCGCACATGGGTTGCTCACGTTGCCCAGAGTGCGCGAGCGAGGATGCAAGAGTCGGGATTGAGTATAGCCTCAGTATATCCAGTAAACAAACTTAGCTATTTTTTTTCGCCAAGTTTGGTCCCCATAAAGGACTAGTGTTGCAAGCAACGCTTTTTCGGCAATTAGGGTGTTGTGCAGCTATTTAATGTGGTGAAAATTATTTAAGCACTGGGGAGATTTATTCACATGGAATTGGAGATTGGGCTAATAGATTTATTTTAAATAAATTGTGAATCTGCGAAAATATCTTTTCAGCAGATGGATACACTTTTTAACCTTCTTCCCGAAAATGTCCATACAGGCTCGAAAATATGCGAGTAACATTAGGTTTGTATAGTAACAGTAACATTGCAGCGAGAGCGTAAAAGCAAAATAGAGCGTTAAATTGAGAAGAAGAGAAAACTAGCAGAAGAACTTATTGAACACAAAACTAGCAATAACTTGCAAGTGAACAGTTGTTGCACTGCTTTGACAATCTGCTGTAAACATTTTACTATTTATAAATCAGTTTTAAACTCTTTGCATTACACACAAGCACTAACACTGTCCAGTACATCATTAATATTTTTGTTTCCACTCAAACAAAAATTTACATGTATTTTGTTTTTGCTTTGGCGGCATAAACTGTCAAAACCTGTAAGTGTGAGTAGAAATTCAAACAAAATTTTTCAATTTGATATCAGAAGCCGTGCGGCGAAACACATACACAAAATCAACTGAGCTAGTAACACCACTTTTTATATATTCTTTTGACATTTATTCTTCTTCTTCTTCTGCTAGCTAATTTCTGCTAGTAAAAATTTCACTAGCAAGAATTTGCAGCTCTCTTGTGTTGTTACGCTCTCGATTCAGTGCTCTCTTGCAAATTTTTGGGTTATCATACACTTTTCCAGTAAAAGTTTGCAGGTTCCAGTACAAATTAGTACTGACTATTGGTAACTATACAAAGCTATTCAAATATCGTCGCCTCGATGGAAAATTGCCGGAAGCGTCATTTTGACAATTTGTGGTTTTTGGATATCTTCTTTAGTTTCCGACTAATTGACTAAAATTTTTTCGGTCGTACTAAACTAATCAAGATCTTTTAATTATCTGTTCTTCTTTAGTTTCCGACATATTCAGCTTTATCATGAGTTTAATTTTCTAGAACCGGGTCACTTTTCGTTTGCGTGTGTTCACTACAGGTGGATGAAAAAATTGTTGGCGAAATTTTGTTCGGGCGAAACTCACGATTAGGCTGATTAGTAAAAAGTATGGTTAATTTATAAAAATTGTTATCACATTTTGGCGTATATCACTAAAACTGACTGCAAATTTTTTGACAAATGTCGTATACGACAAAATTTTATTAAACTCATAAATGGTTGACACTAAACTAAAAAAAATAAGATAATTTAAGAATTTCATGAACTAGTACATAGCACTTTGGAGAAAATCTGTAGTCGTGTTTCTGAGAAATTGCATTCCAAACTTCAATCGTGAGTTACCGAAAGTAACTTGTGACAATCTTTTATCCAGGGATCTACATAAATTATAATTGTCATTATTTTCGCAGTTGGAGTATATGCCAGACGAGTAACAGGTATATACATACAAGGATACCTAAATTAGCGCGTTGAACTTGTATATTTATCTCTCTCCAACGCATTAATTCTATATACGTAGGTACCAACGCCTGACAAAGTTATGTCTAAATTTAATAATGGCTCTATGACAAAATATTCATGGAATGTATTCGTAGATTTTTATTTACTTCATTTCATACATTAGCATTGATGTTTTGTTTTTCATACATTAGTATAGATGTTTTTTACTAAATACCAGGAATAAATATTTAATAAAAAACTATTTCATTTAAGCTTAACCAACTTTTAGTTGCTCGGAGCTAATTTTGGAACGTTTCACGAAATATTTTCATAGACAGTAAATGCAACCCTGGGTGCATCATTAACGAGCTTAAAAACCAAACAAATAAAATAATTGCATCTGAACCAATATTCCCAAAAATTATAAAGCAAAACAAAAACCATTTTTTCCAATTTATGTACTGTTAGTTTTATTATTGCAATACAATTTCGCAGCTCTTCAAACATTTTCCACAATGTTCTTTTAGGGCTAGTAGTTTCCGACCCCATTTGCTCGTTTTTTTTTCAATTCTGAATTTAGGCTAGGCTTCATGGGAACTTACTGTGGGTGCAAACAGACCACATTTTGTAAACTGAATTGTGATATTTAATTTTATTTTATAATGAAAAACGAATTTAATGTGCAATTTTTTAAGTTTACTAGATGTAAGACAACTTTTAATTTTCTTTATATATTGCATGCATTAGTTTTAATTGTTTAAGTTAAGTTGTAAAGGTGAAAATAGGCCTCCTGGGCAACCGAGCACATTAAAAAAAATCGGTAACGCGCGTAAAAGCATACCTCACAAGTGGTGTGGAAAATGCAAGAAAAAATATAAATGGAATAATTTTCGAAATTATGAAATGGTTATTGGTATTTTCCATCTCAAAGGGGGTGATTAATTTGAACGTTATTTAAGCTGCCT
This sequence comes from Rhagoletis pomonella, assembly GCF_013731165.1. Classification (NCBI taxonomy): domain Eukaryota; kingdom Metazoa; phylum Arthropoda; class Insecta; order Diptera; family Tephritidae; genus Rhagoletis; species Rhagoletis pomonella. Next base: position 2,244 of record NW_023465848.1, on the reverse strand, counting down.
TTACACGGTCGATTTTTGTCGTTTAACCAAAATCTACCCGTGTAAATTGCAATTGGCTAGTCGATATCATAAGTAAATTTCCCAGTCGACAGAAATCGACCCGTGAATAGGCAACTTCAGGAATTTTTTAATTTTCTTTTTTTTTGCTTGAGCGTCTTTTGAAGATGTGCCGAATTATATTGTCGCCTTAAATACAAAACAACAATTTCTTTAAGCCATCTTGTGCAGCAATTTGTTGATCTTATCCTCACGGCTACCGAAATCACCAACCTCAACGTAGTGATTTAAGATTTGGATAACCCCATATAGGGGTTCGGCATACATAGCATATTAATGGTTGCCTTGCTCAATTTGATGAACACACCGTTTTAATGTGGCGAAGACAGAACTGTAAAACTACGCACTTTTTGTGCAACTTTGTTGATACCGCGGATGCGGATCACAAAAGCCAATTTGGATTTTTCAGGCCCGTCGAATTGGCCGCATTTCTTTGCCACACAGCGTTACTCCATCTCACGGCGTCCATCACGGAGTTTTCTTGTTTGATATTTCTCAGCATGCACCAAGTTTTCACATTTACGGAGTGCAATCACAGCAGAGCGCTTTAGTTTACGGTTGATCAGGGTAGCAATTTGCTGACCTGCTCTTGCTGAACTGCAGCTTCGGCTCGGGGACAGGAGGCAGCTTCCTGGAAGGTTGTCTGCCCTTTGCTTGCGGTTTCTTACCGGCCCATGATGGCAGTCATCTTAACTTGTTACTTAGCACGTTGAAAAGGCGAAAAAAAGTTCGCCAAATGTTTGGAGCACATCGTAAATGAGCCACTCGATTTATAACATTTCTATAAACAATTTAATTAAATACTTTTATACATAGATATGCTGCAACCATGCACTTACTTTCCCAAATTCCATCCTGTTTATCGGCATAATTTTCCAAATATGCCAGCTACTTCATTACTAATTACTAAATTTTCCAACTGCGCCTTCTTTGTTGGCTCGACATATCCTAAAAAGACAAATTTACATTAAACAATAGAAATCCCAAAAATTAGCAAATAAAATACTTGCTTTGTTTTGTTTTGTTGTCAAATTTCTGAGAAATATGAATTCACCACGATGCGATACAGAAAGAACAAGGACCAGGGATGTAATTTTAAGTAAATCTATTATTCAGTGGCAAGGCGCAGAGCGTTCGGGGCAGCAATATTAATTTGTATCAAATATAACATTAAACGGTGGTTCTAATACATTTTTTGATATTATTAACCAGAGTACATACATTATATGGTATTTCTTTCAAAATTAATGTACTATATGAACTTTTTTTCAAATATTTCTTAAGTTTCTTTCATGAGTGCTGAAAAGCAACCATGCGTGTAAGAAATTGTGTGCTACCTAAAATTTCACCTCTGGAAACTTTATCCCCATAAAGGACTTCTCCACAGTTTTTTTACTGGATATACTGAGGTATAGCCATGCAACTGTAACTGCATACCCAGCGCAATGACTATACCCCATTGCACTCCAATGCGGTTTAAATTGTGCACTCTGACAAAGATATTAGAAAAATCTAGGAATTCAAAATATGCACACTCTATAGTTACCTTATTTCAAATGGAAGCGCAGTTTGGTGATAACGTTCGCCTTGCTCATCAGATTCAGTTGGCAACTGTTGAGCGAGTTGATCAAGATGCTGATGCAAGAGATGAATTTTGTACGACATATTAACCCCAATTACATCGAAAGCTGCCAACATGTTTGCAACAGATTGCCTGTAGTTGTGTGTGCGTTCTTTACCCAAAAGCCCTTTAATGACTGCTTTCAATGCGAGCCATGCATTTAATTCTCGGTCTGTCAGAACTTGGTCAAAATCTTGACAACTCATTAGTTTCCGTATGTCGGGACCATTAACAACCCCTTCCTGAATTTTGGCGTTAGTTAGTCTTGGAAAAATGTCTTTTAAGCGGTTGAATACTGCTGGTCTTTTTGCGATACATTTCAAAAAATTTGTTGATCCACAGTCGTCTGCTAAACGGCAAATGGCCAAACCATTAATTTAATTTATTTAATTTTTTTACTTAAAACTTTTTATAACTAACATTTCAGAATTATATTTTTTTCCATATTTTTATAATTTCTTTTTCAATGTTTCTTCAAAACCAACACTGAAAAAATTGGTACATAAGAAATGAGAGGTAAATTAATATTAAGCTGGAAAACGCAAGTTTTGTATTATGATTGTTTT
>NW_023465847.1:0-8227 GCF_013731165.1 Rhagoletis pomonella | reverse complement strand
CAGATAATTTACTTTACTTGCAGTGATTTTTATTGATCTTTTTTCATTTCGAATTTATGCTACATACATTTAAATTCAAATACATATTTGTGTGAGTGTATCTTGTATTTGTATTAATCGCGCCGTAAAAGTGCAAACCCCGACAGTGGGCTACATACACCATTGATTGCTACCCATTTTATTTGTTAATGTATATTTTATATGTATGTATGCATTTATGTATATAGTGAGAGTGAGCACATTTACATAAAATATATATATTTTTTAATGTAGTACAATATAGATTTCTGTCCTATTTCCATACCACTGTCGTTAAATATAGGGCGGTATTATCACTTGTGAAGCGAATGAATTTGGCGAAGCGAACGGTTTGACGAAGCGAATGGATTGAAGGACGCAACTTTAATATGCATTAAGAGTGTTCGCTTTTACCAGCTTGTGCAAGTTCTTTGCATCTCGGAACACTTTTAATACCTTCTCTGCCTTTTAATTCGCTTCGCCAAAATCATTCGCTTCGCAAGTGATAATACCACCCATAATCTATATTTGTTTAGAGTGTGTTTGTGAATTGATGGTGGTCATGTAATGAATGGATGGATGTGGCTACACTCTGTGAGCGCGCGAGTTTAAACGCACTATAAGCTACATTTTAAATATACATACATCAACTCTGGAGGATCATTTATTAGCGCGCCATTTTTTATCCACAATTTTCCCGATAATCGACAAATACCCTCCAAGATTGTAGGTGTATTAGCATATAACAGGAATTAACCGGATTTCGTAGTAGCGAGTTTTAACGCATAACAAGAGTTCATTTGTTTTAATCACTTACAACAATGCTAGCCATGCCTGCGATCCATGAAAAAAAAAACTTTAAATTTTTCATTTTAATCTACCTGCAATGAAACTTTCTTTACACTTGCATTTTTATCAACCATATTTTGTGGGATATCAGTGGTGTTTACGTCAACTATTCGACGTGCTATTGCAAAGGAAAACTTTCAAATAACAACTTCCAATACATCTGAAATTGCAAACCGTATGCTACATCACCTAACTGCATCTATTTATATGCGCATGCGCATAGTTACGTCATTTTCAATTTTAATAGATGTGTTTGTGTGCTATGGTTAACAAACGTGTAGCTTTACAGCTTTTCAATTTAATTGTAAATGTTTTAAAATATTTTAACTCTTAAAAATAAAACAATAATGGTAGTTGTAGAGTTGAAAAATTTAAGTTGTATTGATTTCTGGTATAAAATTCTTAGAATTTTACATTCCTTCCATCTCTATGGTCTCTTGCGCTGCTGCTGCTATCCGCTATGCTTTAAGCTGTATTCCTAAAACTCAGTTCTGCCTTAATTTACCACAGTTGATAATGTCGCCGTCAGCCATATATATTCGATGCCGTTTTGCTTTTCGCATATGTATGGGTGTGTGTGTGCGCTTTAAAAAGGTTGTTCCCTTTCATTAATTGTTTACTCTGAATGAATTAATTCAGTATTATAGGCCAGTCAACTTACAAGTATGTGTACGAGTACTTAGTAATCATGGTCGGTATCGACATTTTAACTGTTGTATTAACCTGATGTTCTTTAATAGTTTTATAAATTTATACTCCTCTTAATTGGCTCACTCTCATCCTCTGCATAATTTTAAAATTACTTTTTTATTTAATCTATAAATTTAATGGTTTTTTTTTTCTTTTTGTATGTTTTTTTTTGCTTTTAATTAAGGATTCAGCACAAAAGACGTATTTATATTTCTAATTTTATTTCCTTTTTGTTTTAATGTTTGTAAATGCTTTCTTAATCGTATGCTTCGTGTCGAAAAGCATACCACCACCATTTTCGCAATACAAATCGATCTGGCTTTACTTTCGCTCTTCCTTTTCGTGTAATTACATCCATTAACTTCACTATGATAAGCAATTCTTTCTTTCTTTAGAGCAGTACATTCTTATATTCATTTAAAGTTGTTTTCCTTCTTAAAAATCAATTTCATTTCATTTTTATAACATACAAATTCTTTCATTTCTTTTAATATTTTTTTTTATTACTTTTGTTGCCTTTCGTTCGATTGGACTTAGTTGTTTCATATTTAATGAAACTAACTATACTATCATCATTGAATGTTTCTCCGTTGTATTATTAATGGTTTGCTTTTTCTTCTGTATGTACTTAATCATCATTACAAATATTAATCGTGTATTGCTGGCGCCCTTTTTTCGCTCAAATTGGTCCGAAAAATTTAATGTTGATGCTCAGCAATAAACATCTTAGCATGCATCCCGAGTTCTTGGAAGAAATATTTTGTAAAGTAAATTTTGATTTCGTTTGTCTGTTCTCATTGGGAGCGTAGGACGTCAGCAAAAAATTTAAAAATATTTCTTCCTTATTTTATTTTACTTTGCCATTGATGATGCTTATAAACCTTTTTAATGATGTTTTCATTTGTGTACTGTGTTTGATATATTTGATATTTGTTGATTTCTTGTGGCTTCTGGTGCTATTATTGTATTTATTAATGCCTTCTTGTTAGTTTCTCAGAATTGTAATCATTATTGGCCTGCAAAAAAAAAAAAGTTATGTACATTTTAGTTACATTTCTTTAATGAGATATAAAACTGGTAGCCTGCGATCAAATAAAGCTAAACAAGAAAATGGCGTTTCCACGACAGTCGGGTCTACGTAACCGGAACGACCCAGATTTATATCTGGCCAAGGACTGTCAGTCCAGTAACACTCCGCAAAAACTGTTTGGAGAACTTGTATGATGTTATAACAAAAACAACAGTAAATGGCCGCATTATAATGGTTTTTTTGCATAGGTTCCTTTTACCACACTGACGATTCGACACTGTCGTTTATTTTATTTTAATTATTAAATTAAATGGCACAACTTACCAACTCCACCAGTTGCTGTTGGCTGAGGTGTGTTGCTATTTTCCACAGTTGTCGATTTCGTGGCATTTGGCGTTGAAACAGTCGCTGAAAATGATGGCTGTGGTTGTGGCACCGAGTTTTTCAGTGCTGAAGCTGTGTTGGCACCATTGTTAATGTTATTAGATGCACCGGGATTACCGGTATTAGTATTAGAAGTATTAGAAGTGCCGCCATTCGCATTGCTAGATGCGGCATTTGCATTTCTGACACGGTTACGATAAAGGTTGCCACCACGATAATTCCGATTATAACCGCCACCATAAGAGCCCATATTACGATTGTAATAGTTGCCACGTCCACGATAGCTAAATGATACACAAAGAAGAAAAGGTAAGGTTAAGGAAGTTTATTGAAAGTTTATAATAAGCTTCTTTTTTTTTAACTCCAGTTTCTTACCCGCCGCGTCTTGTCGATGAGACCCCAAATGTTTCACTATTCAATTTGCGTTCATGACGCCAGTCATTCTTCTTGTTCTTGCTACGATCCTGTGCTGCCTCGCATGAAATATTATCAAAGAAGGACTTTGTCTTATCGTATCCAACAGTGATTTCTTCCTCTTCCGGTTCATGCTCTCCGGCACCAGTCTCGTTGCCGGAATCGTCCTTTTTATCTGTTTCGCCATTCATCTGTGAAACAGAACTCGTGGTTTTATTTCAAAATTTTAACACGGAACAGACAAACAAAATCAACATTACTATCATAAAAAATATGGACATAAGAAGCAATAGCATAAATCAATGATTTGTATATCAAGATCACACAAATCTATTAGCATGAATTGAAAACACTCAGGGGCATACATACTTATATACATATGTATATCAATGAGAAAAAAAACTATATTATTAATAATTCAAAATAAACTAATTTGTAAAAATAAAAATAAGCGAAATAAGCAAAATAAAAGGAATGAATACCTGCTCGGTTTTGGGTTCTTCGCCCACCTTGAGTTTGGACAGTTGGGAACGTAGCTCTTCGAATTTAACATTGGCCTGTTCAAAGTCGAAATCTTGTAAGAATTTAATTGTGTTCTTCGGATTCCGTGGTTTATTTTGATTACCACCGGGACCGCCCATTGGTCGATAGCCCTGAAAGCAAACGAACGAAATGTTTAAAAATAGCTTTCTAAAATGTTACAAAGTAATAAGCATTAAGCTCTTAAGCTACTGTTTTCTGAAGTTACAAACGAAGACTTTCAAAACAGGCGAGGTATCAACTATGAATAAATTTTATACTCACTTGATTTTGCATGCGACCACGTCCGCCACCCCGATTGCGGACCATCATGTTGTTACCATTGTTAGGGTTGCCGCGGTGCATGGTCCAAGCATGGTTTTGACCGCCGCCACCGCCACCGCCACCACCCCCGCGTTGATGGTTATTACGTTGGTTGCCATAATTGTTGCCACCACTCATTTCATGATGCCGATAGCTATAGCCACCAGAATCGTGTCGAACACGGTACTTTTCATGGAAGTCACTGTTATTGTTGCGTTGATTATTGTTGCCACCGCGCTGTTGGTGATTTTGTCGCTTGTTGTCTGCATCGTGTGAGCTGCCACCATGTCCACTATTCTTATTCTGAGGAGCCGGTTTTTTCTTGGGATTAGCAAGCATATTGGGTACAGACGAATCACTTTTCAGCGAAACATGGCTCATTGGCGTCGTTGAGCGTGATGCGCCGGCAATCGTGTCTAAAAAAAAGTTATTTATTTATTTTACATTTTACTATAAATCAAAATAAATATACAATTCCTGTGCTGTGAGATATATAAAAATAAAAGTATAAAAAATCATCATTAAAAAGATGTATCTAAGTTAAAAACAATGTGCAAAGAATATCTCGATTGAAGCATACCACAGTGCAGGAAAGCAGCATGTTTGGGACTATATTCAACATCGCGTTTGATGAACTACAAGCTATTTTCAAATATGTAACTAAACGAGCTGTGTCGTACTAATAATGACTAGTGAAATCACAAGTTTAAAGACTTGTTCACTACTACTCTTCTTTCAAGTTTCTTTCATCATCTGAATTTTCAGAGTATAGCATAAGAAAAAGGAATATTTCAGGTACTTATGTATGTATGTATTTCAAATAATAGTGAGTCTTAAACTCCATGAAAGTTGAATATGTATAAAGACTTGTATCAATACAAAGCTTTTTATTCAACAAACAGACGTCGTATTTGGAGCTTGCCAAATGATTCCAAAGACCGCATACTTTAAATCAAGGAGACTTTGTTATGACAGTTTGAAAACAAATGGAAAATAAAAGTTTTTTCTAGTATGCTAGTTTGCTAATATGAAAAATTACATTCTTCAGTAAAATCTTCGACAAGTAAATTCCAAACTATATAGCGATATTTGATATTACAATTTCAAAATATACAATGCTATGTGATGAGTGGAATTAATAGCACAAAATTGTGGAAAATTAAAATAAAAAGGATCAAACTAAACCAAAAACAACCGAAAAAAATCGCACAAATCACATGTTCTCCAAAACAGGAGCGGCGTTACCATCACACCTTGATCTTTGGGTTCGTTAAGTGCCGTTTGAGGTAATATTTTCTTCGCTTTGTTAGCTGCACCTAAAATTGTACTGTTGCTTCCAGCAGAAGTACCTCCACCACTACCAAGTAAACCGCCAATCAGGCCGATACCGCCGCTAGCCATGCGACTACCACCGATGATGCCGCTATTACCATTACTACCAATCATACTAGCAACACTACCAATCGCTCCTAGATTTAAAGTATTCGACGTTGGCGTTATATTTAAGTGGACTGAAGTATTAGAATCATTATGCTGCTGCTGTTGCAACTGGGTTTGATTCGACGGTATAGTGGATGCAATTGTTTTATTATGCACTGATTGTTGCTGCTGTTGTGGTGGTTCCTGCATTTGATCTTGTTGCTGAAGATGGGTCAGATTGCTGTTGTTGCTGTTGCTGGGAAGTAACTCACTTGGTTGTTTCTGTTGCTGCTGGGATTTCGATTGTTGCTGTTGTTGCTGCTGTGGTGGCTGGGGCGGTTGCTGCGGTGGTTGTTGTTGCTGCTGGTTACCTCCACCCAACATGTATGGCCCAGGTGCGCCAGTGCCAGGAGCTAGCGAAGGTGCTCCACCGCCAGCTCCACCAATGCCCAGTGCGCCAATACCGAAAGGATTACCATAACCTCCAACTGCACTCATCGGTGGTGCATGCGGTGGGTTCATATTGGGCATGGGAAAATGTGGCATCATATGCTGACCATTTTGTAGCTGTACTTGCATTATAGCCGGGTCATTGGGATGGGGAAGGCTGTTGTTAACGACTCTAATGTCTTTGATATCAGAACCGCGGAAAAGAATGTAGTCATAGATTTGGCTTTGTGGTGCAATCTGAAACTGAGTCTCCCGGTCTTCGGTTCCAAAAGAGCGAACTGCAATAAAAGAAGAAAGTATTTTTTATGAGCTTAAAGAAGATGAAAATTATTTAATATATAGATTTTATAGATTTCTTGTACTACAAATCGAAATTCCTTGTTGGAAATTTTTCAGATTAGGAAAAAAAATCTGTTTTATAGGCGGAACAGATTAAACAGTGCTCTATGAAAGTGCAGTCAGTCAATCAATCTTTATTGCCTGATCAGTTGATTTTACTTTACTGGCCAAATGAGAAAATATAGACTAGTATGGTAGATTATGCGGTGCAAAAATAAGCATTGCTGACTATTCGTTCTATACACATAATAAACCGTATAAACTTTACGCATGGTTTTGTTACGACGATTTTGTTATTTGTTACATAATACAAATTACGATACTAGTAGCCATGGCTACTAGACCAGCAACTAGACCCCAGTCACCATACATAATAGGGTCATAAACCTTATGGAAGGTGGCGACCGGGAACTACTTTCCGTAAAAACCTGCAATTCGTGAAGCATCTGGAACACAACTTTTATAAATTAACTGAAAATTGTATGGAAACTCGTTTACACATTTCTGATAAATTTCTGCAGCGATTTAACTGAGGAAACATGATAAACTGAAGCCAACGCCACTCTGTCACTGCTCTAGCTGTGTTTTCGTGGGAAATAATCGGGATTCGCATAAAAATTTTGCACGCAAATACAACAACGATATGATCCTGATAGAGATCTGGTCAAATTTATGATGTTCTGTTTGTTTAGTTTCACTGATAACTTGGCTGCACAGTATGGTGGCACTGACGAATGAATTCATACACAAACTTTTCTTTTTAACTTACTTCAAATAAATCGCCTTTATGTTAAATATTTATTTTAATGGGCATTATCTCATTTATTGAACCTACTGCTAGTAGTATAAAATTAGTGATACTGAGCTCGATAACCAAAGAAAACACGGTTTTTGTTGCAAGTGTAAACGAAGAGGGTATGGGGCTTTCATGTAGCAGAATGCTTAAATTTATAAGGATATCTGCTTGATAGTTATCGGTTTAGATGAATACCACTAATAATAAATATTGAGACAGTAAAACAAATAAAACAATAAAAAACTATATACGAAATTCCATCATTCGATTATTATACACATGTTTGTATAAACAATGGCGGTAATTATCTACGTGGGCTTTCAACCCCCAAAATTGGTCAAAATATTGGAAAGGAGGTACCATTAGACGCGTCTGGACCCCCGTCCGGACCCCAATAACAAGAATCCGAAAGCGAAAATTAACTTTTTTTTACCCGATCAAAAGTTATTAACAAAAAATTTTGGGGATTGAAAGCCCAACTAGATAATTACCACAATGGCTTCTCAAATATTCAAAACCATTATAAATTTTTGGCATAGATTTAGACAGCGCAATTTTTAATAAAAATGTATTATGTTTTGAACGGCGCTTTTGCAATTTTAGACAGCACCTCTTTAACGGCAGCCTCTATTCCGTTAACCGTGCTTCATATAACGGCTCTGCCACGCGACCACCGCGAATAGTTTTTCCTTGTATATAGTTCCAAAAACAAAGATAAAACAAACATAACAATCGTTTATAAAATGTATGTACATAGGTATGCACATACATATCCATGTATAAAAAGTGCGATATAAGGGTGAAACGTTGCCAACATGACATGACAATTCCGAACCAAATAGCGAAGCAAAGCAGAAACATCAGCAAAAAATAAATGAACATTTAATAATGCGAAAATACCAACAAAGTGCAATAGTCAAAGATAACTTTAAAGAAATTAAAGAACGATGAGAAATGAAACAGCAGAAATGAAGGAAACCATTTTCTTTTTTTTT
>NW_023465846.1:0-8228 GCF_013731165.1 Rhagoletis pomonella | reverse complement strand
TTGCAACTTTCTGCAAATTTTCTGTTCGCGTACCATTTTGAATACAGATGACATTTCGCCCGAATTTTGCTCTTGGACATATTTTACTGGCCAAAATATCTATCAGCTGTTCGTCTAACTTGCAACTTTCTGCAAATTTTCTGTTCGCGTACCATTTTGAATATTTTTCTCTTTTGAGAGAACAGATGACATTTCGCCCGAATTTTGCTGTTGGGCATATTTTATTTGGCCAAAGGGATCTCTTGAATTTTCTTTAATATCTATCTTACGTACATTTGAATAATAATAATGGCGCATATTCATAGTCATATTTAGTAGTCAACTAAGTCGAAACTATTATATGTCACAACTAAAGCTATTCATAGTCGCCTTAGTTTCGACTTTTCTGGCTAAGTACCAACTTAAAATTTAGTTTCGGCTGCAGCTGCAACTAAGTCGTAACTAGGAAGAAGTATTTTATCAAAGAAAGATGAAATTAAATGCGTATTACAATTCGAATAAAGCTACATCACAATTTTATAATTGGAATAATTTAGATAAATTCTCAAATAATAAGTCAGTTTCACGTTAGTTCTTTTAAAGTAAATTTGTGCATAACATTTAGATATCTACTATTTGTATGTTTCACAGCATGCTTTCGATAAACATCGACTTCACATCACTGCGGTTGTTCTGGCTATTTCACGCAATTAACAAGAAAATGATACCTTATTCTATTGCATAATCATGCAATGAAAATAAAAATTACATAAACGGATGATCAAACTTGACATTATTTAATAAAAATGTAATTTTTCCAAAATATCGTAAACAAAAACCGATACATTTTCACACTCGTTTTGCTATATCGTAAACTAAGTCAAAACTACTTAGTAGAAGTCTGAAATGCGACTATGAATAGAGGTAAATTTTATGTTGGTACTTAAATTTAAGTTGCAACTTTGTTAGTTTCTACTTAGTTGCTGGACTATGAATACGTGCCAATAAAACTAGTGTTTTTCATTTCTAATGCTGGATTTCCACTGGGCATTAAATGGCAAAAATGACAAATGACAAAGTCGGGCATTAAAAAATAATCGTGTCATTACATTAAAAAAATTGTCATTAAGTTAATTTCCACATGGCATTTTTTTAAATGGCATATATTTTTTGTCATTTTAATGCCGAATGGAAATTCGGCATAATAATAATTTTATTTGAAACTAAAATTTTTGTTTTTGTTGTTTTTTTGTGGCTTTTTGTAGCATTTAGAATGTACATGTGGCTCCTATCGGCCTCGGCCTAGCCCACCCCTGGGTTATAGCGACCCGATCTTCGCCATTTTCACTGAAAGTATTATAATCAAATAAAACACCTCTTTAAGGTAAAATTTTCGAGTGACGAAAGCTGAACTAGAACACACAAAATTTATGATATCAATTTCGTGACGATAATTATACGAATTTTTTAACTGCCTTTGAAACGTACGGAAAATATTTTTTATTCATACGAATCGTTGCAAAAGTTCTGTTTTTTTATTTTGTGTTTCTAGCAGTAGACGCAATTTTGCAACGTTCCGAATAAATAAAAAAAGATTTTCCGTACGTTTCAAAGGCAGTTAAAAATGCGTATAATTTTCGTCACGAAATTGATATCATAAATTTTGTGTTTCTAGTTCAGCTTTCGTCACTCAAAAATTTTACCTCAAAGAGGTGTTTTATTTGGTATCAATTATTTTGGGGTAGCAAATTAAAAATCGAGGAAAATACAAACAATAATCTAAATGTGTTATTTTTCTCCAATAAATTGCTAAAAATATTATCTAAATCTAAATTACGTATTCAAATCGATGTATCCATTGAAACATATAATTTTTCGAACACGGAATAAAGCAAAAAAGAATGATCATATCATACAAAAATCATATAAACGAAAATATGACGGCAATATTTCTTGTTTAAAATGTTTTAGATCCACCGCACACTACAGTTTTTCCATTGCACCACAACTACTTAGTCGGCGCGAAAATGTTGGTGTAGCGTGCGCGCGTCCATACATCTTCATGTAAATATTTCAAGCCAGCCCAAATCGGCGGCCGAGCAAGTCTATGGTTGCGGTGGCTCTTATAGCTGTATCCTTACAGCAATTCCTCGTGATGCAACATCCACGGAATGAGCAGTTAGTTTTTTTAAGAAAATTACTAAAAAATTTTTGAAAATTTCTCTACCGATATGTTTGGATTTGCTTTGTTTTACTCGTCCAACGTCAAAAGCTGGATTTTTTTAATTGGTACCACCAAAAATACGAAACACGATTTCTGTCAGATAGCTTACATGGCGGATATGAAGAAGAAGTGAAACTACCTGTTAAGTCTTGTTGCTCAAGTCTTAAAATTAGTTACGCGCACTCATAGGGCACACATTTAAAATGCGCATGCACTCAGCATGTGGCAACGATTGTAAGGCCCATAAGTATTGCAATAGAAAGTAGCAATTGGGAGCACGTCTCGATCCAGAAAATAAAGGCCATTCGCAGACCGCTAACCCTCTCTTCGTCGATTTGACAGCATCCACCCAATCGCTGACGTCATAATATACTTTTGTTTACATTCACTGTTGCCAACTTGATGCTTTTCGAACCAAATTTAGTGGGTATTCAAAACGCGAAAATTTTTGCTTGATGCGTTTTTGGTGCTTTTGTTTTTAGTTTGAAGACTTCAAATTAGAAAATCTTAAAAAAATGGAAGCAAAATTTTTAGCAATCGTAAGTGTGCTAAGCAATTTTACAAAAATTTAAACAAAATCATGGCACAGTGACAATCATAAGCGACAACGAAATATGTGCAGCACCTTCAATCATGCCAGAAGAAATCGACCGTTGTGCAAGAAACATTGATTTTTATTAATTTGAATCGGCATCCTTACAATAAAATTTTGTATTCATATAAAGTCCATAAAATACACCAATAAAAATTTGGTGCTTTTTCAAATTCAAAACTTGGCAATACTGCCTTTTGTTCGATGCTTCTTCTTTTTCTTGTCGAGTTCGTCTTGCTCTCTCATTCTGGTATATTTTGACGTCACGGCCAGTTGCTCTCAGCTCGATTGGCGCAATCTTGTATTCTATCATTCTTGTGAGCACGTGCAACAGCATTGTACACATACGTACATAGTCTGTTCCAATAGCAGTCCGGTTTACAGGATTTAGTCAGAACTTACAGGAAGGCGTTCCTATTGACATAAAACCTGTAAGTGGGAACACTTTTGAGGGAGTAACTGAGCGACTGTTCCTTGTCAGAAGTTACAGGATTTAGTCCGGAGTTTTTTTCCCCTGCATGTGCAAACAAAAACAGAAAGCGGTGAAAGCAAAGAACCTTATATTTGTAAAATGTAATGGAAGTAAACAACGAAATATTTGAATATGTATAGATTTTAATAAATAGTTAGTGATATTTCAGCCAAATCAGTGTTGTGCCAATGACATGTAAACAAACCGACTGACGTTTTTACAGGACATAGTGCTTTTTGCGTTCCTGTGCACTTCTGCATCTGTTCTCCTTTTACTCTCACTTGAGAGAGTAAAATTGTGGTTTGACAGTTCCACAGGTTTTAGTTCGAAGTTCAAAGGAACAGACTAACAAACGCAGTGCACATGCGCACAATACGAGCTAAGGGTTGTTTAGTTGACGATCTCAGCTCTTTAGACTGTGTTTATACACGGAAACTTTTGTCGAATCGATTTTTCACATTCCCTTTTGGTGTTGCTCGTTTCATTTACACACGGCGATTTGTGTGGATGCAATTGTTGTTATCAGCTGTGAACAGCGGTTCAATTTACACAGACGAACGAGAGCACAAAGCGTGTTGCCCGAGCATGAGCAACTCGGTGCACCTCTCCTTTCCTCGTTACGCTCTGTCCTACAAACGTCGAGTTGCGGCAACAATCGCCGTGTGTAAATGAGCACTTATAGACATTAGAATTCAATGCCAGGGTGTGCAGAAATAGGCACGTATGTATTTCTTATAGCCCCCTTATGCATACTTAGCTTTGCATGAGAGTTGTCACATAAGAATCTGTTAAATGGGCTTTGCGTGTAAGATGTTACCCAACGCATAGCACTTAACATGTAGAATTATGTTGGCTTTTGATTTTTACGTAAAAATGGTATAGCAGTGCAAGTATGCATAACTGGGCTATTAAATGTTATGAAATGCGATTGGCTTAAAATGCAAGTGAAACCGTAGACTATTTTTATTACTAACTGGCACTGTCGGTTTAAGGGCCGTTTGCACCATGTCTAGTTAATTCTAACTCCCAGTTAAACATCTTTATCGACGTTATCGACACCCATCATATAACATGTGATCGATAAAGCAGTTAACGTGCTTAACTGAAGGATGTACCTCCAGTTAGCGTTAACTAGATATGGTGCAAACGGCCCTAAATGTTTTTCTAGATAAGTTATACATACCTACTACATGTGTAGTGCAACACACATGTTTTAGATATTATGGCCCGTAGTCATAGTCAAAATAAAGTCGACTTTAAAGTTAGTTGCAGCTTTTTTGACAGATATCCCATTGAAAATTATGTCAAAAAGCTGCAACTAACTTTAAAGTCGACTTTATTTTGACTATGACTACGGGCCACTATGTTTAGGCTAAGGCTTATGTATGTGTAGGTTAAGAGTTTTTGTTATAAATAAAGGCTCTGTGACACCAGAGCGTCAGTTATCTACTAAACCCCGGGGTTAAACAGTTGGTGACCCCAAAGCGAGTATTTTTTAAATTGGAAAATTTTGTAAATTCACTACAGTTGGCCGTGTAAGAGTATTGGTAAGAAATAATATATACATACATATATACTCTTAGTTTTTTATCTATATAGTTTTTTGTGTGTAGTAAAAACTTAATAAGAAAAAGTAAAAGCAATGGATTCTGCGCTTAACGCAAATTCAATCATTGCAAGCAGAATATCTGCCCTATATGAGGAGATAAAAAATTTTAGGGGGCAAAATATTGAAGAAGGAGAGATCCTACGTTGGAGGGGTGTAGTAATCGGGCAATTTGAGGAGAAGAGTGTATCCGCAAAGAGGCCTCTTCAACCATAAAAAGAAACCCTTATTTTAAAGACAATCATGAGGAGCAAATTAGAGGATTTTTCAATAACACCTCAACTTTGATTTTGAAGGATAGTTTGCAAGCAGCAGTCACACATTAGGTTCAATCGCTACAGCTCGCTTGATTTCAAAATCAGAACGGCAATTAAAGTTCGTGTTAGAAGATCTTAGCAAGACTATTGACACATTTTTGGGAACTAAGATTCTAAAAGTCTTCCTTCTCGATAGTGCCAAAGAAGCTAAAATGCTAAAATGCAATTACCTAGGAGAATGTGACGAGAACAGTTTAGAAGATTTATTTCTAAACGTAAGTTTTAAACTTGATGAGGCTTTGGACTTAGCTCCTGAAGATAAAAATCCCCAAAATAAAATCTGCCATATACACTGCCAAAAATAAATATTCCGATATTCTCTGGGGACTATATTCAGTGGAACACGTTTATAGAATTGTTTTCCCAATTAATAGGTTCAGCCAGTATCTCGGATACACAGAAAATGATTTGTTTGAAATCAAAGCTAAGAGGGGAAGCGGCAATGACGATCGCGAACCTACCAGCAAATGCAGAAAACTATCCAATTGCTTGGAACCTATTGGATAATAAATGTACCAACTGGAGAGCGCAAACTGCCATTCATTCTTCGAATATAATGCGCGCACCTTATACGATTGAAAATCTAGAAAGTGTAAAAAGATTGAAAGAAGTAATTGAGGAAAATTTGCGAGCTATAACAGCAACAAAATTGAGTTCTGAAAGTATACTGCAAGGCCTTTTAAGTTTCATTTTAGTACGAAAAATGAGTAATGATTTAAGATTTAAGTACGAAACTTCACTTCAAAACTCATGAGAAATACCCATTGTTGACTCATTAGTTAAATTTTTAAATCCTGAGTCTTATGCACTGCAAGCAGCAGAAAAATCATCAAAAAAGAATGGAGCATATAAATGGGATGACCCTGTTAAAGAATTGGCAAACAGAAAGGAAATCGAATGCATCATGGGATGTAATAATCGACATTTCCTTTTTGAATGCACAAAATTTAAAGACCTTACCATTAAAAAAAATGGGAAAAGGTTTGAAAAAATAACTTATGCTCGAAATGTTGAAATAGTGGACATTCGAGTAAAAAATGCAATGGGTTTAATTGGCGTATATGTATGAAGGTCATAGCACATTCATCGGCGTAGCCAGAATGAAATTTAGGGGGGCTCGACCCTATTAAGCTGGCATTTCAGGGTACTATTTTAAATATATATATGGAAAATTTGAAAGTTAGGGGGGGGGCGGGGCTCGAGCACCCCCTGCCCCTACCTGGCTACGCCCATGAGCACATTCTTACACAAAGTTAGTAATGAAAAAGGTGCAGTGACAAAAACTACCATTAAGCAAGGATGCGAAAATTCAGAAAAATGCATTTTGTTAGCTACAGCGGTTGTTTATATCCAAGATGCCAACGGCAAATGGATCAAAGGCGGAGCGCTTCTTGATAGCGGCTCTCAAGTAAACTTGATGTCAAAATCGTTCCTAAAGAAATTAAGACTTAAGGGCGAAGCAATTAAATCAGCAGCGATAGAAGGTGTTGGCAAAACACGTTCAAAAATTGAAGAACGGGTAAATATACCCCCTTATTCTAGAACCCGAATTTTCGTAATTCCACATGCTGCGACCCTTGCGGAAACATGTGTATCAGTTGTTTTTCGAAGATTGCTGAATGAAGGAAAACAAAGTGGAAAGGAACTAAAAAAGCACTCCTCATCTGCTTGTTTATAGTAAAGTTTATTGATTTTCAATATTTTGAGGAAAATTATGGATTCTGATGCATTTGCAGTTATAGCAGCGGAGAAAGAGTGCGCTATGGCAATGGACTCACAAAGATATGCGGTGCTGCCCGGCAGAGTAACCATGGGCGCATCTATGTTAGCTTCTGGTTGAATTGTTGAACCACAAGCTAGAGCTCCTCCTATGCCTGAAGCTCTGGTTCTCAATCCAGTTAAAGCAATAACAGTTTCTTTCAAGCCATTGAAAACATGCACTTTGTTAGGTCCACCACCTGTTGCGCTTGCTTCTGCCTTCGGCCGCGCTTAGGGATTATAACCCTTACTAATTAGAATTCTCCTTTCTGTGTTGCGGGGAAGAAGGGCTTGCGCATGTCAAAGGTATACAACATTTCTTGTGCATATCAATCCGGCAAAGCCGTCCACAGTATTTTTGCGCAAACCCCACGTCTTAATTTGCAAAAAAGTGCATAGTGCAAATCGAGTTTATTAATAAGCTAGTGGTAGAAAATTTGAAACATTTATCTTAAAAAAATGTGAATCCTTTGATTACACGTGTATGTCAAAGTTTTTGGATTCGGGCTATGCGTTTGGATACAACAA
Organism: Rhagoletis pomonella; assembly: GCF_013731165.1. Classification (NCBI taxonomy): domain Eukaryota; kingdom Metazoa; phylum Arthropoda; class Insecta; order Diptera; family Tephritidae; genus Rhagoletis; species Rhagoletis pomonella. The sequence goes on along the minus strand of NW_023465846.1, from coordinate 752 downwards.
CCGAAAATCGTTGTACAAATAACTAAACCGGACCCAAGTATCTTGTTTAGGGGCAACAAAGATTCATTTTTGCTCGTTTATATGAAGCAGTGGATAAAAATATACGTATATGCGAAAGGCAAATTTATCTGTTTAAATGAACACCAACAATATTTCTTGCAAACACACATTGATTTACATCTTTTATTTCGCCTCCGACACAGAATTGTTTTCGTACAAAATTATGCAAAAAAGCTTACTCGTTCGTTTTTAGGCATGCCATTGTTACGAATTTCGAAAGTTCGAAAATACGATTCGGATTGCAGCATACTATTTCTATGATTCGTAGCAAAATCCGAATACGAAAGAGTTGCACAATAATGTCCAAATTGCCGGCAGAAGAAGCCATTATTAAAAAGATTCCAAATAATATTGAATTAGCTGATCCAAATTTTAATCTTCCAAAGGAAGTGGACATATTGATAGGTTACGAATTAACCTATGGGGATCTCTTTGAAGGAGAAAAAATTTCATTGAATGAAAATAATTTAATAGCCCACAAAACCAAATTGGGTTGAGTTATAACAGGAGGTGCAATTTTTAATAGAGCCTCATACATTTGCAGTTTGGCCTCATTTTACGAGCACGCAATAGAAAACCAAATAAAACAGTTTTGGAAGAGGATATTGAGGAAGATATGGAAAAAGACAAAAAATTTTCATAAGAGGAGGAAGACTGCCAAACTATTTTTGTCAAAACCGCAACCAGAAAAA
>NW_023465845.1:0-8228 GCF_013731165.1 Rhagoletis pomonella | reverse complement strand
AGTTGTGTATGTAAAATCAGTAGACAAATCGGTAAATATTAAAGTCAGTCTATTAGCTTCCAAATCGAAAGTAGCCCCATTAAAAATTCAGAAACTACCTCGATTAGAACTGTGTGCTGCGGTACTGTTAGTGAAGTTAATGGAAAAGGTATCAAAAGCACCTAATATAAAGGACCAGCATAATTAATATACGGATACGGATCCTGCGAAATTGCAAATATTTGTTTCGAACCGGGTAAACTTTATTCATTAAACTATTAAACCAAAGGGCTGCAATGGAGACATATTGACACAAAATCTCACCCAGCTAATTTAATAACAAGAGGGTTATATCCAGATAATAGTCTTTGGTTTAATGGACCAATGCATTTAGCTAACTTGGAGTTATTCAGGAAAAACACTGTCACGACGCCTTTAACAGCGCTTCCAGTTATAAAGAAATCTGCTATAACAGCTGGTGTGTTGGTAAGGAATTGCTCTTTGATTGATTCAATAGACCAAAAAAAAAATTTTGAATTTTTATTAAATGTGGTTGCTTTGCTTATCAAATTTAAATATATCACATTAAAACGTCCTAAGAAAGAACTCGAAATTCAGAGTTATCAAAAAGAAGCTATGAATTTCATTGGAAAATATATACAAACTACATATTTTAACAAAGAACCAAGTCTCCTTTCAGGTAACAAAGATGTAAAATAGAGCTCGAAGCTGACAACTCTATCACCATTTTTGGGTAAAATATGGCATCATTAGAGTTGAAGGACGTCTAAAAGAAGGCAATATTCCAGAAGAAGCAAAACTTCCATATGAAGACACTTTAGTTAAAATTTTGGTGGAGGGAATCCATCAAAAACATTTACATATAGGACCGCAAGGCCTTCTCGCAATAGTTAGGCAGAAGTTTTGGCCTTTAAGAGGCAGGCAACTCACAAAAAGAATTGTTAGCAATTGCTATAGATGCTTCAGAGTAAATCCTCGTACCCCTTTTCAAATTATGGGTAATTTACCAGCTGATAGAGTAAGATGCACCAGGCCCTTCTTTAATACTGGGGTTGATTTCTTGGGTCTAATACAAATTCACCACAAAATAAGAGGCAAACGAGTAGATAAAGCCTATGTGTGTTTCAGCACAAAGGCAGTTCACTTAAAAGTCGTATCAGATCAAAGCTCACAGCCTTTATAGGAGCCTTAAAAAGATTTGTGGGAAGACGTGGTTGTCCTGCAAAAATATACTCCGACAACGGAACAAATTTCATTGGGTCAGCGAATAGTTTACATGAAATTTACATATTATTTTAAAAGGATCAACTCGGAAAAGAGTTCTCCACATTCTGTGCTGTACACAACATTAACTGGGTGAATATACCAGCTCGATCTTCATACGTAGGAGGCTTATGGGAAGCCGCTGTTAAATCGTTTAAGAAGCATTTTCACAGAGTAGTTGAAGGCACATTTACCTTCGAAGAGATGTGCACTCTCATGACCCAGATAGAAGCAGTATTGAATTCACGACCTCTAACACCATTATCGGAGGAGCCGAATGATTTCCAGGTTCTAACTCCAAGTCAAGGAGAGACCTTAACCACACTTGTAGACAGTAGTGATAACCACTGTTATCACGGGGTGCGGGACCACTGGAAAGCAGTGGAAAGCAATTCAAAGGAATTTTGGAAGCGCTGGTCACTGGAGTACCTAAGCGAACTTCAAAAAAGAGTCAAGTGACAAAGGCCACAAGATAACTTATCCCAAGGGAGTTTAGTTCTCCTTAAGGAAGAAAATCTTCCAACAATGCCTTGGAGAAGGGGCAGGGTTGAAAACCTCATTATCGGAAAAATGGAAAATGCAGAATGGTAGACGTAAGGACCAGCACTGGAATGTCGAAAAGATCAATAACCAATATTTGTCCTTTTCCTACGGAAACGGAAAGAAATATAAGTATACATAAATGAGGAATCCCATAAGAAAAGGAATGTAAAGCATAAAAATTTATTTGTTCTAATGACGATGTTAACCTTTTTATTAGTATTACCACTCTACAATTGTCAAGTAATTATAGAAAAATTTAGGGTTAAGTCAGGGATATTAATAGAAAGGCAAGACAGTTTGGCTTTCACGAAGACATCATGGGACATAATCATCCACGTGAACATGACGGATTATCAGCACCAAATACAGCTTCTAATGGGAACACCCTCGGCTCTACGAAAACTCGCCAAACTACTGGACAAAGTCAACTCAGAATCTCAAAAGTAGTTGAGACCTTAGTTAATCAGGTCATTAAAGAAGTCAACCAAAAGGATGCACTGATGAGATTTAACGGAAGAAATAGAGCATCTAGGTCTATATTGCCATTCATTGGAAGCGTGTATCATTCAGTGTTTGGTCTAATGGGTGAAGAACACGCAGATGAATTGGTTGCGACAATAAAAAGGACCCATAAAAATGAAGAATACTTGCTTAAGCTATACCAGAATCAATCCTCCATTGAAGACATAACGCAAGAGGTTTTGAAAAAAAATGAAGTTAATCGAAATAACTTTAACCAAATATCTGATTCCATACAAAAAATAAAGAAAGCGGCTGAAAATGAATTAGCAATGGAAGGCTTTCAAAATTATATAGCAAGCATTAACATAGCAATAGAGTCAATAGAGCAACTGCAAGGAGATATTACGGATTTGATTTGGAATTCAAAGGGAAATTTCTTGAAAAGGATTCTCCCCATCGACAGATTCCAAACCAAGATAGCAACAATTACGGCAAATTTAAATGATGAGTTGCAATTGCCAGATACCGATCCGTTTGAGCTATCAAAAATATCACGGGTCACAGCTATTATAAACCGAATCTTCTGTTTAGTGCGAATTCGAATACCACTTATACAAAAGCAACAGCTACAGTTATTTGCATTGGCCAGTTATCCGATTCTGCACGACGGCTACTTCGTGATCTTTAAACTCGCATATGAATATTTGGCAGTAAATAAGGAGAAATCAATGTGATACTGATACTAGCCTGACAGAAATTAAATATTCGTTTTGCCAGAAAATGAGAAGAATTACGCTATGTCCCCAAATTGGAACACTCTACAATGTAAGAAAGGACCATTCGTGAGAACTAGAGCTATTCTTTAATTCGAAGCAATTGCCGTTAACATGTGTGCTGAATATAATGCCTCTGCAAGAATTCTAGTTGCAGCTTAAATCCTCAAACAGTTGGCTGTACTCCATCCCTGAAGACACAAAGGCAGAAGTCAGATGCGGCAACTCTTATACGGCACATATTTTAGTTGAGCAAGGCATTGTAAAACTGCAACCTGGCTGCCACTTAACAACCGCGATAGTAAGCGTTTGGGCACACAAAGCACCAACCACTGTTATTCAGTACAATATGCCCCAATTAATATGAGCAGGAGTTTACCGCCCATGAAGCACATTACGGTAAAAGGGATTATGTTGACATACTCGATCTCAGGCATTCCACGGCCACCAGCCATTTTTGATTTCTCAGAAGATATCGATTTCCACCATCTGGGATCATTATCGCAGGAGTCATCGTGGGAATGATGGTCATCTTTCGGAAACAATGTGGCCTCTCAACACGATATCTTCCCGCTGCTTGCCCTTAGATAGTAGAATAGTCGATACGAATAAATAAGTACATCAAATTAGGTACAGTTAGGTTGAATATTGAGTGGATTCCTCACAACTCCTATTTGAATAAGATATGGATCACCTTTTTGAAAGTAAACTCCTTCAACGTGGGCAATATGTTAAGTATTGTTGCACAAGTCTTAAAATTAGTTACGCGCCCTCATAGGGCACACATTTAAAATGTGCATGCACTCAGCATGTGGCAACGACTGTAAGGCCCATAAGTATAGCAATAGAAAGTAGCAATTGTGCGCACGTACATACATGCATACATACATAGTGCACTTGCGCACAATATAAGCTAAAAGCGAAGGTACACAACATGCGTTCGCCGGCAAATGCGTCACGCCGTCAATGTCAAATAAAATTCAACACGTGTGTTTATATGACAGCTGTTACTAGGTGGCCACCCTATGCGCTGATTTAATCAGTACATGTGCTGATTTTTTTCTATTGTACTGATTTTTAAGAGCCCGAAATCAGTACGCAAAATCTACTGATTTTTTGAGTTTTTACTGATTTTGTACTGATTTTTACATTTAATAAATACTTTTATAAATTGGTGTAATTGACATTTGCTTGAGGTTTACATGTTCAAAACAATGGTTTTTGATAACTCATACGTGTGAGCAGATTGAAACCATTATTAAAAACGTGTCAGCTTGCAATAGTTTCGTTTCCTAGGATTTCGCAAAATAACAAACTGTTTGGATTCAACCCAGCCCAACTTCACGATTTGCAGGTTTTACAGGATTTACAAGAAAAGCTGGTTTCGCCATTAATAAAGGTGGTGGTGAGTTAATCATATATTGAGTACACTGGGCAGATGACAATAAGAGATAATGTTTTGATTATAAATAAACATCCACTGAGAAATCGGCTGTCAGTATGTCAAACTTAAGACGACTACTGCTACGGTGCAATGTATATGATATATGTAGCTTTGAATGTGAATGTTGAATTTTATAAGTACACCAACTAAATATGTTTTAAATTTGTAGCTTAAAATATGCAAACAGATTCTGACTCTGTCTTTTGTTATAGAATTAACTATATTTTTATAAAAAATTAAATTAAGTAAGGAAAGAAAAAAATTTCAAAACCTGTCAATACATTTTACTACTATTTTCGTGAGCACAGCTGTACATACATACGTAATACCTTTGATTTGTTTTAAAGTAATGAATTTTTATATTGATAACACCATATGTTTTTAAAAGTCGATTCGTTATTTTTTGTTAAATTAATGGGCTGTTATTTGGTTGTTATATTAATGGGCTGTTATTTGGTTGTTATATTGTTAGTAATCACAGCGCACGGCAGTGCGCGCGAGTGACGAGAGCAGCCACAGTAGCAAGCTGAAATGACTCGCTTATATATAAACGAGATTTGGAAGTTTTTATCCAGACGTCCAATCGACATGTTTGAGATATCATTGGAAAGGTCTTGCAGAGTGTGTTCAGAAAATGTATTCAAGCTTCATAAACGGTTAACCGGATTCTTAAAAATTAGGCTAAAATGTTGCGAAACAAAAAAACGTTTTTTTGCTTTTGCCGGTTTAAGGGGGCATGTGGGTACACCCAACATATTTAGTGTTATTCTATTGGCCAATACCTTTCAAACGATACCTTACATATTAAGTTCCGGCCACTAGTTGGAAAGATATAGAGCTAAATGTGTTTTGGTTCGTGTCTCCACTACGAGATGCTTTGGTATGTATGTGGCGTCTGTACGTACCATCATTTAATTTATTTCAAACTTTCAGGAATTAACGTACAAAAAAAACTAAGAAGGTTTTGTTCCAAGATGTTTTGATTCGTATGCCTGTGCTTGTGAGCGTGCCTGAATTTCGAAAAAAGCCAATTTTTTAAACTACCACTGAGGCCGTACTACTAAGTCCATGTCATTGATGTGGATATCAGTAGAAGGGTCTTCTATGTAACGCTATATTTTGTGTTTATAAAATATAAATATGACATAACGTTGCCGCCTGAAAACTAAAAATCGGGCTGCTGAAATTATACATTTCGGGCATTTTCTCAAAAACTGGTCAGTCGATTTTATTCTAAGTTTCCAAAAATCTAGCCCAAAATATTCAGCCTCATTGCGAGAGTCGTGCCGAATGCAAGTCGTTTTTTCGAGAGTCGAATCGTATCGAAAATTTAGCGTCATTGTCTAAAATTTCTACTCGACTAGTGTATTAAAACGGAAGAACTTGGCAGCACTGCATAGTTTTCGACAATTTTCGTCGTTTACTTATTTCAGCACGACAGTAGACAATGCTAATGTTGTCAAGTCGTACAATTCAGCCTAATTTACGACTTACGCAATGAGGCTGATTAGCTTTCATCCGGTATACAGCTTGTATCTGGGAAAACTCTTGTTGTGGAGATATTGCGATCCAAAATGAAAAAATTTCGCTCCAAAAAGGGTCAAATGGTTAAAAGTTAACATATCCGTCTAATTTGGTTACTTTAAGATACAAAAATAACATACCCAGTTCCCCGAAAAAAAAATTTCCCATTCCCCGAATGTCACTTAAACCGAAATTCCCTGCAAATAGGGGAATTTCCCGCGAGTAGACAAGTTGAAGGATGCAGCTGTGCTAATCACTTCGTACATGTCTTGGAAACCACAATTTGTGTGTATTGTGGCGAATACTGCGGCAACACAAAGCGAATAACGGGAAATAGGCAGAATGTTCGAGGAATGACGTAGAATGTTCCACACAGAGAAACGTCAAGTTGGATGAACACTGCGAACAGCGAGAGAAAGAGAATGAGCGATCAACTTCAGAACGTTCTAGAGTTGCCATAAGGGCGAGCGCAGGTATATAAGGGCGCCGCCACAGTGAAGTGAGTTAGTTACAAGTCAGCAAGCTACAAGTAAAGTGAACGGAGAAGTGAGTTGCGAATAAGCAAGCTATAAGTTTAATTGTGTTAACAAGTAGTAAAGCGTGGTTATTACTTTAACAAGTATTGTAAAGTGTTTTTACTGTATTAGCAAGTATTGTAAATTGTTTGTTGTACAATAAAGTTAATTGTACTACAATTTGGTCATCGTTAGCATTTATTTAACAATCCAGAGATACGAGCCCGAGTATATTTGCGAAATCCCTCGAGGCTTCGAGGATAATCGTAACAGTATTTTAGAGTTCTCTCAGTCACATGCCAAAATTGTAACATTTTTCCCCATTTTAATTGCAGGTATGTACACAGTACCAGCATTAACACCGATAATAATGTCAGCATTGAAATCCAACGTAGAATCACTCTTGCCAACAAGTGCTACTTTGGACTGAGTAGGCAATTCAGGAGTAAAGGCCTCTCTCGACGTACGAAAACCACGCTCTGTAAGTCACTCATCATGCCCGTGCTGGTATATGGCGCAGAAGCATGGACAATGACAACATCCGATGAGGCGGCTCTTGCGGTGTTTGAGAGAAAGATTTTGCGGAAGATTTACGGCCCTTTACGCGTTGGCGACGGCGAGTACCGCAGACGATGGAACGATGAGCTGTATGAGCTTTACAACGATATGGACATAGTGCAGCGAATTAAAATACAGCAGCTCCGCTGGCTTGGTCATGTCGTTCGAATGGACACCGACGCTCCAGCTCTGAAAATATTCAACTCGGAACCCGCTGGTGGTAGCCGAGGAAGAGGGAGGCCCCCACTGCGATGGAAAGATCAGGTGGAGAAGGACTTGGCTTCACTTGGCGTTTCCAATTGGCGTCAGTTGGCACAGAGGAGAAACGACTGGCGTGCTTTGCTGAACTTGGCCAAAATCGCTTAGGCGGTTACAGCGCCAAAAAAGAAGAAGAAGAAGATGTACACAGTATGTAGCTATGCTACCTGGGTTTATCACCCGCACTTAACTTACCTGGGAAGACACGTACTATATTAACTACAGTTGTACATAAATATGTATGTATGAATGCATTTAGTTCACCCAATGTGCCGCTACTACTTACATACATATATACATGTACATATGTATAAATTGCCACTGAGCAAAACTACTTGAGAAAAAAGCATCAGTTTAATAACACGAGTGCAACACCGTACACGTGACAGAAGTAAAAGTTGAAAAAAGCAAATGTGTGCGCCCCACACCCGGTAGAGATCGTAACAAAAATAAACTACGAGACAATCAGACGAATACAGATGTTTATTGTATCCAAAGTTTGTACCAAGTTGATAAGTTTTTATCATGTCTCATAATTACTTTTTTATTTTTAATTATTTTCCAATACAAAGGATATGATCATTTTTTTTCGCTTTATTCCGTATTCGAAAAATTATGTGTTTCAATGGCCACATCGATTTGAATACATAACTTAGATTTAGATAATATTTTTAGCAATTTATTTGAGCAAAATAAAACATTTAGATTATTGTTTGTATTTTCGTCGATTTTAAATTTGCTACCCCAAAATAATTGATATCAAATAAAACACCTCTTTGAGGTAAAATTTTCGAGTGACGAAAGCTGAACTAGAAACACAAAATTTATGATATCAGTTTCGTGACGAAAATTATACGCATTTTTTAACTGCCTTTGAAACGTACGGAA
>NW_023465844.1:5388-8229 GCF_013731165.1 Rhagoletis pomonella | reverse complement strand
AGTGCTCAGCAGTTTCTATGGCGCTACAGCTGTGACACCAATTGGATACTTCTGGTTTGAATTTACTGAGATACTCTTTGCCATACGTTTTACCTACTATCAGTCTATTCATTCAGTAGCTTTGTGTCATATGCGTCATAGTCCCAGTTTTTGTCCCTGAACCATGGTCTTTTTTCCCTGTTCATAATGCTGTTTACCATACTTTCGTCCCATCTGTTACTCAAAATTTTGACCTCATTTCTTCATTCATCCCACAGACAGTTGCTCACTCTATTAAGCATCTCACTCGGTGTCAGGTCTACTTTAAACGTCAAGCCCTGCGTCACTGCAGCTTTGGCCGCAAAATCAGCTTTCTCATTGAACCCGATCCCAACATGCGCAGGGACCCAAATAATGCGTACCTCCTCTAATACCGACCTTACGATTTCATTATGTATGTCAGCTACAACGTAGTTGTTAGTTCGGTCACATTTTAGCGCTTTCACAGCCTGAAAACTATCTGTGAATATGCAAATTTTTTTGTCTTTCACTCTTTTTGCAAATAACAATGCATTGCTTTACAGCGACCAGCTCCCCCCACCCAAAGGTAGATGCGTAAGTTTCTTCTAACTTGTATAAAAATGAAATCCCTTGCCTCATGTCATGCACCGCACAACCCACCACTCTTTCAGATACAGACGCATCCGTCGAGTACAGGTGAAAACCTCTATTCTCTAACCTACTCTTTTCCCCATAGTATAAAGCCTTCAGTTGTTCACTCGAAAAATTAGCTTTGGAACCTTTTAGCCTCGAGGAGACCAAACTCAGTTTCTCGTGTCTGCTAAATAAAACATTAGTATTCAACCCATCAAAGTAAGATTTGAACTTTTTGTATGTGTACCCGTAACTCGATTTCCTAGCATAGCTTTCCTCAACCTCTCTTTTCAAACTCGAGTTGATAAACCACTGCTTTGACATTTCTCTCGGCGTTAACCATATAGTTCTTTTCTGCGGTGGAAGCTCACATGCAATTGCATATCTTGCATAAGTCGGCGTGTTTGGCGGAACCCCTAAACATCTTCTTAGAGAGTCATTTAATATGGTGCATAGCTGCTTATTATACCCCTCGGGCATGTTAGCAAAAGTGGTATTAGCGTACTCTGCTTTTGATCGAACAAATGATTTGTACAGCTTTAATCCTACCATCGGGGTTAACCCAGCTTTTATAGATGTAATTCTTGCCAGCCAATTTTTTCCCGGCACAATAGATTTCTTGACATTTCCTATGTGCTCTTTAATTGTGGAATTAGCGCTTATTACCCATCCTAACCATCTAATTTTTTCCACTTGCTCCACATTGCAACCATTTACTCTCACATTAAACTGTTTTCTTCTACCCATCGTCATAACCATACATTTTGTTTTATTTAAGTTGAACTTGAGACCCAACGATTCACACAAACTTTGCATTTCCGTAATTTTATTAGTAAACCCATTACTTGCTACCTCCTCATTTCTGCTGTGCGTTATTATAGCAAAGTCATCCGCATATTGAAAAAGATGAGTATTCTCATTACAGACAGAGTGCAGTTTTGCGGTATAAATGTTGAATAATATCGGAGAGAGACAGCTTCCCTGTGGCAATCCATTGTTTACTTCGACAGAGCATTTACCCAACGTAAGAATTCGCTTGGAAAAAAGATTTATAATCCAATCACAAATTTTTGGATTCATGCCATGTCGCATAAGTATCCTATGCAACATAACTAAATCCACGCAGTTGTACGCATCAGAGAGATCTATTACCCCCAGAAATACCTTTTCACTCCTGCACTTCCTATCTGCTATCAATTGAAGCGCTTCATTCATGCACATTGTTGCAGAACGCTGCTTCCTGTATGCAAAACTTCTTTGCGGTATTATGTTACCATCCTCCACAAATTTCATAATTTCTTCTTTAATTAGCATATTAATACATTTGGCTACAACTGAAATTAGGGAGATGGGACGATAATTGCAAATATTTTCACGATCCCTACCCGCTTTTGGAATAGGTACTATTATTATATTTCTCCACTCTTTTCTTACTATGTTTTTATTGAAGTGCTCCTCCAATGAATTCACAAACGCTTTTTTTGCCTCTACCGTCAAATTCTTTAACATTTCATATGTAACATTATCCATACCTGCTGCAGTCAATTTTTTTTTGCTAATTAGTAACTCAAAATCTTCATAAGAAAAATTTACCTTAACATTCGCCACTTTTTGTTGTTCAGTTATCATTTGAGCCCTATCCACAGTTGCCCCCTCAACCTGTCGAACCTGATCCTTCAGAAAGCTCAGAAACTGCTCATTGTTCTCATCCTCCCAATTGCTACAACAATACTCTGTTCCACCTTTCATGTTGCCAATAAATTTCCAGGCCTCTCTTGAATTCGAATTACAGTTGATTTCATCAATTTTCCTCTTGAAACTGCTACTTTTAGCCTCTTTTACCTTCTTTTTCCACTCTGCCTCTAACCTCACTGCTTCTTCCATATCCTGCACCTCATTAGATTTACTGGCTTTTTTCCTTGCTATCACAAGAAATCTATACATTTTTCCCATTTCATCATTCCACCATGCTTTCGGCGTGTGTTTGTACCTATTTAAGTCAATTGTTGCTTCTATCCTTGCTTTTTTAACTCCTGCCTCAAAATTATTCATAGTTGTAAAATTAATCTTTTTGATATTACTAAGTAGCTTATTTTTTGAGATGAAGTTGTTAGGTAACTTACCTATGTTATCTATCTCAATTACAATTGGTAGATGATGACTACCACCCAAATACGCTCTATGACAACACCACCTAATATCATTTGT
>NW_023465844.1:0-5288 GCF_013731165.1 Rhagoletis pomonella | reverse complement strand
AGCAACAATCGACTAACCACTGCTTCAAATATCTTGCTGTTGATGTTGGGTGGAAAATACACCGAACAGATGACTAGATTAGTCACCAAGCTTGTCGTTCTCGCAATCAAAATATCATATTGCGACCTATACTTTATTTTCTTAAAGCCAATCCCTTTTTTAAAACCTATTGCAACTCCTGCATATCCATCCGCTCTTGTTTTTTTTAATCAAATTAAAACCCATTAGTTTGTGATTTTCCACCTTTTCATCATGGGAAAAAATTTCTTGCAACCCTACAATACTTATATCGTTCCTATTTATGAAAAAGTCTAAATTGTTTTTGTTCGCCTTTAGGCTTTGTACATTATATTGTAGAATTTTTATCTAGCTCATTATTAGTGTTTGAACTTGTAACGTAAACCCCATTAACCTCTTTCAAAGTATCTCCTATCTTTCTCAAAATTGGTTCACTTTCATCAATTTCAAACTTCTTAGTCAATAACGCCACTAACCTTTCTACTTCCGAAACTTTTGCCCAGCTTGGACTATAAAAAACCGTCTTTTTAGCCACCTTATCTTGTTTTTCCTTCACTACCTCAGGTTTATCTTTCCTCTCATTTCTTTTAGCCGTATGCGCGTAACTAAAGGAGGTTATTCTCCTGTTAACCACCATATCATTATTTACACGGTTATTTTGCGCCCCAGAAATGGTAGGAAAATTCTCCTGATCATCATCCAGCAGTGCAAAACGATTATTTTGGTCAATGACCTCTTTGTATGAATCTATAGCCTCTCTTTTTGAAATTTTCTTTATCGTCATTATTTCCAGAAGTTGTTTTTCCCTTTTCCATACTTGACAAACACTGTTATTCACCGAAGTATGCCCCACATTTCCGCAAAGAATGCAATTATTGGCTTTTACCTCACACTGACTTCCGCAACCTTCCTCCTTACCACACATAATGCATCTGTTCCTGCCTCTACACCCCATTCTGGTATGCCCCAAGCGTCCGCAATTGTAACACTGCTTTACCCTGGGTACAAAGTGCTTGACTTTAAAGTTTATATACAAAATTTTAATCTCATTAGGAATCTCGTTCCCTTCAAACCCTATTTTCACTGTCAGAGTCGGTATTAAATTGTCTCTGGAATTTGGGTCCCTGCGCATTATTCTGGTCACACTGGTAATTTTACAATCAGATGCTATATTATTCTTTATCTCAACTTCAGAGAAGTCTGTCGGTATTTGCGTAATCACTCCCACTGTTTCAATCATGCTTTTAGGAATGAAGCTCCTAATGAGATTCACTGCCAGCAAATGATTGCTTAAACTTTTGTTAGCATCTTCATGCGTGTAGAAATATATTTTAAACAGAGATCTCCCTACCGCTTTTATAGTCTTAATACCTTCAACTTTGAAATTTTTAATTTTGTTCCATAAAAAAATTCCATTTCTCATCCTATCATTTTCACATAAGGGGCTCTTAGACGTGTCGAACAACACACAAAAGTCACCCTTGTAGCTGCTTGAGTATGTAAAAGTATTTAAACTCACCATCCTTGACTTTGCCTCATCGTTATTACTCTTGCTGCTATCGCCTTGCCCATTAGTGTAACCCACTGCATTTGTACTCTCGCTTTGCGAATTTGTCACGTTGCTAACGCTTTGCGTAACTGTACACTTGTCCAAGTTGCAAAGTGTGTCTGTGATCTCACTTTGAGAATTTGTCATATTACGAACCGTATGTGCAACTGTACTTTCGTCCATGTTGTCGAAAAAACCTTTTTTAACCACTAAACCTTGCATCGGTATTTGCTGATCCTTAATTTTGTTCGTCTTTTTCGGTTTTCCATTAAGCACTTTTGCTTGCTTATTGCAATCTTCGTCCGTACCTGATTCTAATAAACCATCATTAATACCTTTGATATTCCTTCTTCTACTTCTTCTACGCTTAACACTCTTCCAACTCTGCCCCTCTGCAAACCAATTTGCAGGCAAGTTAGAGTCAGAAGAAATTGCCTCAGAGCCATCGGGCGCTGAAGCGTCCTCCATTTTGTCTCACAGCCGCACGCACAACCACGAGGCACCCAACAGTACAAAAAGAAACTTACCAAAAAAGCCACTCCAAATTCGACTTCTGCGTAAAAAAACTGCACTCCGGCTTCGATCCTTCAAATCCTGTAATTTTTTTACAATTTACACAACTTTAGCTAACAATTTCTGTTCCAATTACAAATTTGTCTTTCACACAAAATCTAAGCCTTTATTCACCGTCCTTACACAATGGCCGCTGAATTCGAATTGCATTTTCCTTTGTACATCGAGTGAACTGAAATTGCGGTGCTGCCACACATCACAATAAATGCGTAAAAAAAAATTACTGAAAAGGGAATCAACGAAAACGTAAATAATAAAGTGGATATGTACATATATGATATAGCTTTTTTATTGGATATTTTCACTATATATGGAAGAATTGATAAAAAAAGGGCCGCAGGTGAAAATTTTCAAGATATATGGAAGTATTGGATTTTTTAAAAAAGCGCCGCAGGCGAAAATTTGTAATAAAAAATCGCGCGACTCTACGAAGTCGGCCAAATCTGGCAAATCTACAGCGGCTTCAGCATACGCCGGCAGCGAGTATACAACTAAGAAACCTAAAGGCATTATGAAGAAGAAGGGCAAGCTCGATCCCTTCGCGTACATACCACTAAGTCGAAATACGCTAAACAAAAGGTAAGTTATTCGATGGTAATTATACTAAACGTTACTTATTTAACAAAAATATACAAATTTTTGACAGAAAACGAGCAAAACATGCAGACGCATTTAAGAATATCGTAAATGGAGCACGGAAAGGTGCGCTGAGAGGCGTTAAACAAAGAGTCGCTAAGCCTAACAAACAATAAGCTAATAAAACTAATGCAACAAACTCAAACTATGTATGTATGTGTACATAAAAGATTATATATGAAGTAAGCTATAGTTACGACTGAGAGTTATAAATCAAAAGATTGCATAAAATAAAGCTAAAAATCACTATTTAAACAATTTAAACTTTAAAAGCAGATAAATATTTTCTTCCTTCTACGCTAAATGATTTTATTTTTTAGTTAGCTCATATAATTTATGTAAGTTAAAAATACTTTAGTCAGTTCACCTGAGTTTAAAAGCTTACATTCTGAGGCTTTGGGTTTTAGCACCCAATCAACAAAATTTTTCATACGTTTTGGGTACATGGGCATGCAATAAAAGAATACGTTTAAAATTATAATACAAATTCTTATTGTATACATCGTAGAGTGGATACTTTCGCACTACATATTAAGAATATAAGAAATTAAATATTAATTTATTATAAATTTAATTCAATAAATAAATACACAATTGTAATAATTTTTGAACGCACTTTCCACACCACCTTCGAGGTATGCATATAGGCGCGTTACCGATTTTTAAAGGTGTTGGGTTCCCCAGGAGGCCTATCTTCACCATTATAACTTAAATTAAAAATGTTTTAAAGCATGCAATAAAAGAATGCAACAACAAAAAAACAAATTTTCTTAACCTTCGGAGGACACACCTTTTTCATTTGACGTGAACGACACACTGGGGTAAATTGCACCCCAATGGAAAGGTTGCTTTTAAAACACACAGCTTAAGCTTTTTTGCATATATTGCGCTGGAAATATTTAGATAAAATAAATTTAAAATTAAATGTCTTATTGAATTTTTCAAAGGTACAAGATCATACAATTGCATGGTTAGCTTTTATTGACATAACGAAAAAGTTTATCAAAAATAGGCTTTGCACTCCAAGAAAAAAAAACTTTGAAAAACTAAATCAGATATCTGGAAAGAGCTTAGACTAAAAATAAAATAATAAAAGATTATAAAAACAGCTTATTCATAAAATATAATGAGCAAACTTAGCTTATCTAAAAACTTCAAATTGTAAGAAAATTATAAATTCATAAATTTAATTTAACCTCCTTCTGCGCACTGGCAGCAAATCATAGCCCTATGTTCCTCACCCATATGTAAGTAGTAGCTTGCGCAGGCCTTAGACGTCTTTCGCTCCATTTTCTGTCGCAAAACTCACATCGAGCAGTTGTTGGAAGCCTTAGGTTAGGTGAAGCTCGAATGTCCTGCATTGATAATATTTATTGTATTTGAATCCGAAGGCAGGAGCCTCTCTTTCAGCGGCCGGTTTCCAGAGCACATTGCCATTATTACTATAAAATAAAATCACTACTTGAAGAAGCTGAATTTAAAAAAATAAATAAAATAACCTTTGACCAAACTAAGCTATATATGTAAAAAAAAACTCGAACTACACACTGGGGTAAATTACACCCAATTACTTATTTTGATTCATGTAAAATGAGAACGCACCACCAACTGACGGCTTATTGTATGAATTCGAATGGTGAAAATGGAGTTGCTAAAATACAGGTAACGGTATATTTCCACATATTAGAAGTAAACAAACCACAACCCAGTAAACATTGTGTGGGGTGTCTTACACCCCAGTGTGTCTTTCGAAGGTTAAAACTAGTAAACATAAAAAAATTTTGCGAATAAAATTCATAATTCAAAATAAAATATCACAATCGTTTTTATATATACATATTTACAAAATGAATCTTAAAGCACCCACAGTAAGTCCTAAACCTATAAATCACTACTAATAATAAAAATAATGAAGAATAACAAAAATCCCGAGAAATGTGAACAAGTATGTCAAGAAGTCTGTTAAGAGTAGCGGAACTGTATCTCAATAATAAGTACTTTTAAGCAAAAAATACCGACTTCAATGCTCATATGCATAAAAATTTAGGAGTACTGTTCATTTGTTCATGACAATGATCGGCAGAAAACCAAATTAGCATGAGACTACCCGTGAGGTACCAAGTTATCTGGTAAAATACAAAAAAAAAAACAAAATAAAACAAAAAATCCAAAAAAAAATTATAAATTGATAACCTTCCCTTAAAAAATGAGTGCGTATTCTACTAAAAAAAATATAGGCTGAATTTCTTTATTCATTCTGAACGTTTGGAATAAACTTTTTTGTTTACTTATTCTTTAGAACGTTCCTGATGATATGTTAACGTATATTTCAAACGTATTCTGTTTATTCCGGCTGTGAAATGGGATTATCCGGAATGTATAAAGAAACGCAGCCATAAACTACCTGTGAGAAATACACAAAAATTTTGTATGTTTAAATTCAGGTTGTCACCTTACCTTTTGTGTACAAAAGCCGACCTACCTAATGTCCCAAATAAATGCACTTACCGTG
>NW_023465843.1:0-8231 GCF_013731165.1 Rhagoletis pomonella | reverse complement strand
TATTGAATCTAATGCTATTCTATGTTATGTTATGCTAAGTACTAAGCTAAACTCCCCTCCACTTAATCCATTCCAACAAATTTTATTTCAGCTCAACTCAACTCATATAATATTTATCCTTAATTTTAGCGGTTGAATTTCAACCGCTGGGCGAACACTAGTACATATAAATATGTGCTGGGATTTGTAAGCCTAAAATTATGCAGTGTTTGCTTGAGTAATGAGTAAGTAACACACCCAGAAATAATAAATAACAATGAATTATGCCTACACAAACATCTATGTACATGGAGATACATACATAATATTTATGTAAATACATGTGTATAAGTACGAAAACAACTTCAATCCTCACAAATCATCCACAACAACCCGGAAGTACAAAAACAGTTAATGCGATAACACGCTCTGTTAGTAAATTTCGTATTTGAAGTGTGTGGAGTTGAAAAAGATGCGCAGCGCCTATCTATTGACACATGACAACCGTTTGGTGTCCTCGCTTAACGAATAGTTAATACGCCCCGTGAAGCGGTCATGCGTCATATAGTACATACATATATACAGTATGTATTCGAATTACCGCCTTCCATTAAATTTTGACTTAGCAAACGATTTATGGAGGCCGCTGTAGTGTAGTGGTTAGAAGTGTTCACTACCATTCTGCAGGGCTTGGGTGTGAACTCAGTTTACGACTAACATCAAAGAGAAAAGAAAACATTTTTTTTTCTAATAGCGTTCGCCTCTCGACAGGCAACTGCAAATCTCAGATTGTATTTCTGCCATGAAAAACAGACTAATCTCATACAACTAAACAAACTCTGGGGTTTAGGTGGTAAATTCCACAAAATCAGAACTGGTACTATTTACAAGGAGAAAAATCTACCTACCTCTCGGAAATATCACCTTGACTGGTACTATACTGCAGAGGACTGATCAGGTTAAACATCTAGGTCTAATTCTGGGTAGGGAATTAAATTGAAGGCCTAACATTAATGAAAGGGTTGGACCAGTCCCATTGAGAAAAACTCCGGTTTGAAAACCAATATTTTAATATGGATCTACACTGCGGTGGTAAGAGCGATTCTTCTCTACGATGTAGTAGTTTGGTGGGATGCTAAAAAGGTACACGCTAAGAAAATGGACAAAATTCCACTGCTTTCTTATACGACTGTCTTATATGATAAATAAATAAATAACAAAAGCCATGAAGACAACAGCCACTATAGCAGTGATTCCCAAAGTGGTCCAGGTGGACCCCTGTTGGCGTGAAAAAAATATGGGGGTCCATGAGTTGTAAATGGGGGTCAACGAAAATTTATCTGGTATCGAAGTAAAAAGAACCAAAATGGTTGCTTCATAGCCTCTTTATTTAACTTTAATTTTTTTGAGTGATGTATAGTGCTCTTGACGCCACCATTACCTTTGTTGAAGAGATTCTATAATGTCGAGTTCCCTGAGACTGAATGCTGGTTTGATTCCATCGCTGAGACCGGACTCACACATTTTGTAATCTTTACTTGTGGCTCCAAAATTGACTCTGTGTCATGATCTGGAGTCTTTATCGAGGTTAATGGAGATAAGCTTCACTTTTCTGTATTGGAATATGCTTCGGTCTTCCAGGCTGAGGTAACTGCAATTGCTTACAGCCATGGACTACGTGGTGGAACATAGGGGGAGGGGAAGGAGTTTACGTGACTGCAGTGACAACCAAGCTGCACTTAAGGCATTGACAAGCCCTCTATTTAACTACTTCCAAACTAGTTCGGCAATGCAAGTCTCGACTAAAATATGATGGTGAACATAACGAGGTTGTTTTACTCTGGGTGCCGGGTCACTCTGGAGTGAGTACCTGGTTATGAGACATCTGATCATTTGGCCATAGTTGGCTAAGACCAGGCATTCCTCGGTCTGCAATCAGTTTTAGCACTCCCACTTTCGGAAATCGAAGCCACAATCAGAAAGTGGGTGAAAACTTCGCTCAGAAATGACTGAGAGTCATCGAGGGGATGCAGGTGGGCAAAACTCATGTTGCCTTCAATCTCACAAGTTCTATCTAATATTTTGCTCCCACTGAGTAGACGACACTGCAGACAACTTGCTAAACTGCTGACTTAACTGGTCACTTAACGTGGCACAAACACCTGACAGTGATAGGCGTAAATGACAAGTCCATTTGCCCATCTTGCCTTGAAGAAGATGAGAACACTTTTTGTGCTTCTTGCTTGCTTGGTTATTTGTCATTGATTTTTTTGAACTTGTTCTTTTCTCTATTGTCAGTTTCTGGATTAAAAGTTTGGCTTAAAAAGCTTAGCCGTTTTGATGTTTTAAGTTTTGTGTTTTAAAAATGTGATATATATTTTTCGCCTCACTTTAAAACTCGGAGCGATAAAAATAAATGCAAAACACGTAACAATATCGTAGATGAAATGGAAAAATTCGTGACTAATATTTAATTTTTTTTTCATAAAATGTTGTGGGGAGTTGTAATTCGAAAAGTGAATTTTGAATTTTTAATTAGTTATGACTTTTTGCCTTTAATCGATGATGTTTGTTACGTCTTTTTGCATTTCAGGTGACGATATACTCCACGTGCAAAGTCATAAGTGAGCCCAACATTTGATGAGTTTATGGTGAAGATAATGTGAATAACGCTAGTGCTCGCAGTGCTCTCAAAAAATATAACTCTTCCGAGCGAGAGAGTATTTTGATGTATTTACGAGCTATATTTTTTAAAACCTACAAGTGTGTAATCACATTATTTTTATAAATAGAACATAAGGAAATATTTTACTTTTATTTTGGCAACTCTGAGTTTAGTTTTTGAATTCACATGTAATTGTTTTACGAGCTTTGGGAATATTTATAAATGTATCTGCACCGAAACCAGTAAATTTTTGAAAGGGGTCTACGAAAAAAAAGTTTGGGAACCTCTGCACTATAGCTTTCAACACGCTAAGAACATTGCTGCCGACGGATCTGCATGCAGTTTCCTATAACCGACGACATTCCATCCACCCGGACTTACAGGACCAGGTTCATAACCCGTCTTCCCGTCAAGGGAGGAATGGTCAATGGACACAGTCAGCTTCCGCCTTCCCGACTACTGCAATATTTTTCAGGCGGAACTGATGGCTACTCAAAGTCCACATCACTGACAATCGGACGGCTCAATGCCACCGATCTCTTAACAAGATGGCTGAGAAATTAAGCACACACTTTTTCTGGGCTACTGTTACATGAAGAGAAATTGCATGGCTGACGAACTCGCGTGTAATTCGAGACATTGCCTGATACAGATATAAGGGATACTCCCGGCATTCTTCTTGGAACATGCAAATTCGTGCTGAATAAAATATTCATAGAAATTCCCAATGAAAAAATGGCCAAATACTCTGCCCAGTCGTAGTAGCTTAACGTGCTAAGTCTTACACTTAATCTGTAGAGGCAGGATATTCGCATAGTTCTCACCGAACGTTATCTGACTGGACTACACGCAGCTAGACTGGACACACCCTGGAATGTCTACTGTAGAAGCTGCAAGAATGAGGACGAAGAAAAAACCATCCCACTTCTTCTCTGTCATCACTCGGCTCTATGACCTGCCTAACGTATCACGGAGAGAGGAAAAGTTATTGGCGTTATTTCTTCAACGATCTCGATGACCTCAAAGCGATGCATGTTAGAAGTTTATGCACTTGTTTGCTAAGCGCCAAGTTGTTCGTAGGGGGAACAGGGATAAATCAAAACCTCATTTGGTAACAAAAATGAACCTGAGTCTAAGTGAGTCTGCATAGGACTGCTAAACAACATAAAATAACAATAAAAACAAAACTCAATTATCATATGCGTTACACAAAACGTGATAAGCTGTTAGATAAGATAAGAATTGGACTTGCAAATATGAAATTGTCTTCATTGGAACAAATCTATGAAACTTAATGAGATTGACGCAAATCACACTGAAGCTAGATTATCGTAAGTTTGGTTAAGGAGGTTGCTCAAAGCAAGAGCTCACTTGGACCGTACGCGTAAGTCTTTTGCGATACTACTACGAATCGTATAGTAATATGTATTGAAAGCGCTAAGTGCCAAAAAAAGGAAGTGCCGAAAGCTGAAAATGTCAGTCCCGAAGAGTTATTCAGCTCTGATTAGAAAACATGAAGCAATCTTATCCAAACTGGCATTCTATACAAAATGGCAGACCATAGAGTTTAAGCAGTCAATGTATTAAAACTGAAATCTAGGTGGTTATTGGAATCACCTAAATTCTTGGGCTCGTACTACTCGCCACGAAAAAATAATTTTTTCGGATTATGACATACGTGAACGTACTCTTTGTCCCATTCAGCTTATACTGCCAGACGTATCACGTAATTTTCTTTCGTATCGTTTTCGATCTGTGAACGGATGTTCATCCAAGTCTAAATTTCTTACCAAGCCGATTTCTTTATGGTCGCAGTGAAACCAAATACAGAAAAGATTATATTAAATCGATGTCGTTCATAGTACTTTCATTTTGCTATTATTGGAATTCGTTCTATGTATGAACATACATACATATTTACATAAGGGCGGGTCAATTTGTGTTTAAAAAATATAACCTCAAGTATTCTACTGGCAATTCTATACAAAAAAGTGTATTAACTATAAAATGGATTTAATTTTTAATTTTTTTCTATATTTTGGTTAAATTGTTTGTTGGAAGCAAATCCACCATTTGCAAAACAGTCTAAATCGCCGTTGTGGCTAAAACGAGATTGGGTAACCCTTAAATCTCGGCATCGAATCATACTAAACGTAAAATCGTTATTAAAACAACAGATTTGTAAAACAATTGCTAGAGGAAATACCGCCTATCAAGTTAATGCCTTCAAAGGCGAAAATAAAAATATAACACAAACCAAAAAAAAAAAATTTACAATTTTGGTGAAGCAAATATTAAGGCCGTTTTTGTTATTTTGTGTGCTTATTACGAATGCCTAAGCAAAAAATTTCCAACAGCTAGAGATTTTGAGAAAAATGTGGTCGAATCAATTTTTGAGAAGCTCTATTGGTGAACCAAAGGTTATATTTAGAAAATTCCACTAAGCCTTGGACGAACTTTCGACTACAACCGCTGAAAATACCATCCCTGCACCTTGACCTGAAAGTCACCTGTAGTCAGGTGTGATATTTCATATTTGCGTGTTACTAAAATCACTACCAGCGACTATTAGGTAATTGTGCAGAACGAATTGTTCAAAATTTTAGGTTTAATTAAATTTCAAGTAGAAAATTATATCACCTTGTGTTTAATTGCGGTTCGTTTCCAAACTTCACCAGAATCAGTTCTCTTTTCAATTAATGACTTTAAGTGAAGTTCAAATCCAGTTCAAGCTTTAATTAAAGCTTAAGAGGAAGATTGTATCACCTTTTGTTTCTTCGCAAGAGGATCTCAAATATACTTGGTACCCGCTTTGTAATACTATGTTACTTATCTCATCAACTTAATTGACGGTTGGAGACGGTAAAAAAACGAAATTGGTTATGAACTAATAATTAAAACTAAAACTAAGGAGGCTCAAAATCCATTTTAGTGCTATGATGCCATAGACATTTTTTGTTCAGAATTGAGAAGTGAAATGTGTCAGTCCGCCGAAACTAAGTAAAACGAAAAAATTACCCGCCCTAATGTATGTACATATATGTATCTACTACGCAATGACAAAGTTTACTTTATTCACATCTGCATTAGGGTTGCGCTGTTTATAATGAAAATATTTTATACTATTGTGGGTTTATGCAAATATCTTTACTTGCATATATACTTTTATATTAAATACTATTAAATATTGACGATAATTGAGTTAGCATGTGAAATGCAAAGAATGATATGTCAAGATTCCTTTTTCGGAAGTCAGATGATTTTCAAGAAGTACACACAACGCTTTTCAATTTCTGTAGGTAATTTCGAATCCTAAATACAAATAAATTTATAGAATCTTTTTAAATAAAATATTATCTCACACTATGTAAGTTCTTTCATTTCATTTGCCATCGGCGATTGTGTATGCTCACTCAAGGATCAAGCGACAGTTCTTAGAATTTAATTAAGTAAAACTGCCTTAATAAATATTTGTAATATGTTCACGTATATACATATATAAGTACATGAAAAGCAAAAGTAAATTCATCGACATTCGTCCATGGCTGAATGAATGGTGCGGTCGGCGGTCATGACACTGGTGTGTGGTTATATAAATTAACGTAATTGCTGCGATTGTGGCTGTCAATTGGTTACGCCAATGCAATACGTCAGGTTGAGGAGTTGAAGTGTATGATACACGGTAATAGCAGGCGGGCAGTCCATACGCATACAAAAGGAAGACATACACATACAAAAATATTCAATTATATAGCAACATAAAAGGTCGGCTATCAGATGCACGAAATGCCAATACAACAATAGGTACCACACGGCGTATACTTTACAGTTTATGTAATATTTTTAATTGCATAATTTTCACTTAACTTACATTTTCCTTTTTTGTTTGTATATGTAGGTTAATTAAAAATTGTGCCATTTTAGCAGCAACTCCTTTAAGGCCCGCAACGTAGTTCGTTTGCCTGTGCATTAAGAACGTTAAGTGTTTGTAAATATTTAAATAATGTGCAATTAAATTTAACATTGGTTGATCATATAAATTTATGTCTGCCTTTTGTGTATTTGCATATACATACATAGGTAAAGAAAGAACTGATATGACATAAAATCCACTTTATAAGTAAAAAATAAAAAATATTGGAAAAAACTGATGCGCAGATAACTGCATATAAATAAGAAAATAAGGAAATAAGAATATCTGCCTTAATTAGTGTCTTTATTACCATGATAACCACTACCATTAACATTACCTATACCATTACCGTTTCCGTACCAATTAACATTACTTTTACGATTAGTATTGCTATTACCATTAGCATTACTATTAGCAATGCCGTTCATATTGTCATTACAATTACCAATAATTTTACCAGTACAATTACTATTAACATTAGCATTACCATTCCCATCACTACTACGAACTAAACGCTTTTTTAGCTTTCCGAGTTTAAAGGTATTCTACATTAGAGAATTGTGTATTATTTCTTAAAATGTTTTCTATACTTATTTGAATTAATTTCATTTTTGCATCCTAGAATATCTATACATTACCTGTATACATAGATATGTATGTATATACGCATTACAAATTGCAGCATAACTTTTTCAGAGTCCAGGAGTAGTGCGCAAGTTAAAATTTCTTTAAAATATTTATTTTTTCCCAAGTATGTATTTTTTCCGCAATTGACTTGCGTTGCAGTAATTTATGCATATGTATGTGTATATGGATGTAGGTATATTCCCACATATGTAGACATATATACATATGTACATACATATATATATATATATATATTTTTGTAACCATATATGTATGCTGGTAAGTTAATAAATTATATGCAGCATAACTGATGACTTTAACAAAATATTTTGCCTTCGAGCCTTACGCTGCTGCTGGTGCACGCAATAGTGCTGGCATTCGCAAGCGCATAGAGTCGATAATCATAAATAATAGTCATACATTTTAAAGATGAGTTGAGCCAGAGGAGAGAAATGGTATAGACATGGTAAGGATGTTTTCTCAGTTGCACTTTTTATTGAGAACGAGATTTTTTTTTTTTTGACATACATACACAAAGAGGTTTTTTCTTTAATAAATAAAAAAGTTGTATTTTAAAATTGTTTTGGTATTGTGCGATGATAGTAATATATTTAATAAGTATATATATTATGTATGTGTTTTTATAAAAATATATATTTCTTGTCAGTATCTTTATATACATACATAAGTGAAAAATGTATTTCTTCGCTTTGTATTCTTTGTGACAGTGAGAATACTACTGAAAATTTAGGTGCGGGCTAAGAGCAGCTATTGCTGTTTTTTCCACAACTTTCATTCTCGAATTCATTTTTGCCCCCATCATTCTCAATTTCTTATCATTTTGTCATTGTGGATGTACACACTTGCCTCGTTATCAGATTATCTGGTTAAAAATTAGTATTGTGTATTGTATTTTATTCCGTGTTGGGCAGTATCGATACCAAAAGTACTCTGAACTCTATTATCAAAAGGATCGAGAGCACCCGATTTTTAGAAGAATCGAATGTACTCGGTACTCACAAAAGAACTCGAAAGTACTCAGTACTC
>NW_023465842.1:0-8233 GCF_013731165.1 Rhagoletis pomonella | reverse complement strand
AGCTTGAGCCCGGCAGAGAGCACAAGTGAAAGGCAGGGGGCGAAGGACGCAGAGTATAAGGCACTTTGCATCTTTCGATAAGTATGTAGTACGAGCTCCGTCTTTCCATGATTCCAGCGTGGGCAATCACCTAATATTCCCTCCTTTCAAATCCCTCCAGGATGTCGTTAACCACGACGATCCTAAGAAAGGGGGAAGGACCATCTCCCTGCGGGATGTACTTGCAAATTTTAGTACTTTGGTACAAACCTTTAAAGGTTCGACTCCGGTCTTTATCGTTAGAAAAGTTGCAGCAGACCTAAACAAAAAATTCAAAAATGACGATTGACGTACTTAAAGAGGATTATGGACTAAGATAAAGCTTAACCCCACCTCTAATGGCGACGTTATGTTGGAGAATAAAAATGAAAAAGCAACAAGTCTAATAGCTAGGAAACAAAATATGTAGGATTTAAAGCTGCCATTAAGAAGTAAGCGCATATTCATATACTCCCTTCCGAAGTTGAGCTTAAAGGACGAATAGTGAGGGAAGCAACATATGACAGCCACCGCCAAATGCGCATAGAAGAATATGTGCCAGAAGTTTGTGGTACTGCAACAGCTGCTTCTCAAGTCTCATTCACTCAGCAATGCCGTGCAGGTAACCGTGAATTCTTCAAGCATATGCACATTACCACATGGATTTGTTAGCGACGAGTGTGTGCGCGTTGCAACAGCTTAGCGTTATGTGAGGCAAGCAATCTTTGGTTTATGACTGCGACCGAACTCAGCTGAACTGCTGTTGAATGAATGACGCCTAAGCGTTGCAAACTTAAAGTTGAACAGAAATGTATAGTACACCGTAGTATACGCATTTCATTTTAATTCTTCTTTTCTCTAACTTTTTTGTTTTTGTTCATTTCATTATATGTACGAATACACACATATTTAGGTATGTACGTGTAATTTTTTTTTTGCATACTTTTAAACTGCACCAGCAGCATATGCGAAATATTTCTAGGTTGTCTGCAGCCCGATTGCCGTTTTGCACAACCATTGTATGCTTCCGAGATTTTTGTCTGCATTTCCGTGGTTGAGCAAATCTAGCCAAGCATAACGCTGGCAATGCTGTGCACTTGAATCTTGGCTCGAGGTTGTGGTGAAGCAATGAATGTCGCCTGCTATGTTGTACGTCCAAAAGATGCCAATGCAGCTGCTACGCGCACCTAAGTGGGTGGATAGGTGGGTGGTGCAGGCGGTGGTGCAAAGCTTTTAGCTCTACTGCAATGTGAAGTTATGCGCAAATTGTGATCTTCACGTGGAGATTTGCGTAAAATTCACAGAGTAATAAAAGATGCAGGAGTACGAGTATGAAAAAAAATATACATACATACATACATACGAAATTAATGCATTGTATTGCTGCCCACTTGAAAAGCTAGTGATGTGGCATGCGAATCATGGTGGAATGCAAGTGGTAAAAATAAAATTTAAAAAAAAAAAATATTTTAAATTGTGAATAATAGCAAGCATTGAATGTAGAAATATTTTAAATCATAAAACTAGAAAGATGAAAAAAATAAAAATTAAGTACTCATAGCTCAAGTGGAAGTGCACTCGTGCATAGGCAAGCCATGCCATGAGTGGGTAAGCTTGACATTTTGCTCCAAGTTTTTTTTCTAGCCCCCAAATTGGTTGGGCACTTATGCACAAAAATATGCATTTACGACTTATGCATTCTTGGATTTTTTTTTTTGATGAACTGCATTCTGTGGCAGTGATTTACTTCGCGCAGTGCATGAAATTTTTTAAATACACATACGACCACACTAGATTTTTTTGCTCAATAAGCTCGGCAGAAATTTTACGCTGGAGTTTAATTTTAAGCCTACAGAGGGGTATTAAAATCAAAATGATTCACCCCCCCCCCCGGTCAGGCATGCAGAGAACACTTGAGGCTAACAACTCGATTATTGTGCAAGGCTCAGGGGACAGCGGCACCAGATTGAAAACATACTCGAAAAATAAGCTGGATGTTCTGTGTTGCTGGAAAAGTTAAAGGTTTTTTTCAGACTACCTTCAGAGTAACTAATTCCACAAAAATAGCTTTCTTTTTGACTTATGAAGGGTAAATAGAAAAGAACACAAAGAGGAAAGATTACTTACATATGTGTCATCTACATAATTTATTCCAACTAAATTTCATAAAAACCACATTCCAGTAAGAACCTAACGCAAAATACATTTTAGATTTTTCTAAACTACCACGCGAATCTATTAAGATCTTAAATAGTCATTCTGGTGCATCGTAGCGCCACTCGATACAACTCAAATTTTATTAGTGCTCCATTAACCATTTAAAAATGGCCGAAATTTATTCCCTTTTTCTTTTCTTCACATTCATTCGAGCGCTAGAATGCAAGTAAGCATTTATTCTTATATGCCACACCTGATTGGACTTGATGTCACAAAAAAACCGCTTCTTTTGCCAGACGTATAGATGGTCTGCTGAACAAGGAATTCCTTTAGAAATTCAGTCACTCTTTTCGCTTTGAAGTTTTCAACGACATTACCTATGGAATCGGCTGTACACATTTCCTGTCCAAGGAGCTGAGAAACGTTCGCTAAAGCGTAAACGTCCTGACGTCTATTATAAACTTTGGTGGCAGCGGCTTCTTTTTACAGTGTTTTTTATCTGAAACTTTTTGCCCCTTGTAGATCTTCAGCCCGGTTTTTTCTTAGTTCTATGCACACAAGTCCATCAGCAGTCAACATGACTTCCCTTTTTTCCTGAAATAAATACTAGGATCTTCCTTTAGTGTTATCCCAAATTTTCTTCTCGCGATCATTCTTATTATTAGAAGCTTTCTTTCGTTTAACGAGGTTGCCAGTTTTAAATGGTCTAATAACGCGCTAAACCGTATTCTGGGTAACATAAACCTGCTTCTGTAAAATTTTAATAATATATATTTTTAAAGTAGTTACGATTCCCTTACTATTTTCGCGTTAAGTAACTTTTTTATTCAATTCTTAATTGGATAAATGAGGAAACAAAAAATTGCTGAACAAATATGAAAGATGACAGATAAAGTGGAGGATAAAATGTAGTCTCCTTCACTTTACTAGACACGATGTAAAACCGATAACAAACTTTTTAACTGGCCACTGAGAAACTGTTGACGGTGAACATTGCCATGATCAAGAACTTTCTACCTAAGCTCACCGAAGAATAGAACGCAATAGAAATGCTATAAAAGACCTGTAACCACATACAGGTTTGTTATAGATGTCATTCGTGGCGGCAGATACTAGATGATCTGCCAATTCCTCAAAATTAGTAATTCAATCTAAGCTTATCTAGTCTAATCCAATGAGATCTGAAGTAAATATAGTATAGGATAAGTATGCCTGGCATTGAAAGGTTGAAAGTAGTCTTACAAACCTCATTTAAAGATTATACTTGTTAGGTGATATTTACAAAATGTCGCTTCAATAATTTTGCCTCACATTATGTTTCAGCCGGGATAAAATGTAGTCGTCACTTAAGCATTAAGCCGGCCAGTAGGATGGCCATTCAAATTGTTCAAAAGCCGCTTCTTGTATAACAGCTATCGTAATCTAGGCTTTGAGGTTATTGACAAGTTTTTTTTTGTGTTTATATTAAGAGCTTTAAATTGCCCCCAGTAAAAATAAAATCTCTATTTGCAACTATTGCACCCCCTCCGTATGCAAAATGTTTACTATTCAGAAATATTTCTACAAATAGTTCGTTAGCACTAATATGACTTGCAAGTTTCTGAAACTATTATTTTTTAATTAATTTTCTGTACAATCTGTAAGTTATTATATTTCATTACCATAATCCTATTTGCATTTGTATTTACCTCTTAGTTTGGTATAAAAGTTAACTAGTTAAAAAAGGATTTTTAGGATAAAGTAGAAAAAAAATTTTAAAAACATTTCCATGCTTTGCTTCATAAACAAACTCTAACTGAAATATCTCTAAATTGCAAAACTTGAATTTCTCAAGCGTTTTCTTTTCAATACAAATGTTCATAAGGACGTATGTATGTATGTATAAAGCCAATCAAAATTTAATGGAATATTTTCGCATTTTGATATTGGCAGATGATTTTAGCCACTTGATGAAGTTTGACTTTAGTAGTAAACATCAAAGTTGAAATACAATTTATTCACAAATATTTACCTGGGCTTAGGTATGCTAACTAAAAATTATGCAAACTCTCGTTAACGCTTGTGCAAATTTGCAAATTGTTCAAAAATATGAAATTCTAATTGAGAGTTTGCTTTACACAAATACATATACATATATGTATGTACGAGTATGAAAGGCTGTCAATCAGAAAACTTATAAAGCATTTGCAAAGATTTTATGTACACATTTCAATCAATCAATTTTAATTTGCATTTCAATTTAAATATGCACTTGCAAAGAGTATTTAAAGATATATAGAAGAAAGTATGAATATTGCTGCATATAATTAAAATAGGATGACATAAAATAAATAGCAATAATATAAATATAATGAATTCAAGAAATTTCATTACATTGTTTTCATCCGCATAGCAGAATGTGACAATTATAAAGAGCTTTTAATCGTGTGCTACTGAAAAGGTTAAGAGGATAAAACTAGGGATAAGAATATCAGAAAAGAAAAAAAATAAAAATCAGTAACAAAATAACTACAAATTTAAAAAATCTAAATAAAATATTTGCTGCAGCTGTAGGTGTATCATTTTCACATAGAACTGCCATTGCAAGTGCTACAACACTTTTCTGATGTTTTTGCTCACAGACACCGACAACCAAGTGATAGGTACAAAATAGCAAAAGCAACAATACCCGAGAAATCCAAAAAAAAGAAACAACCGAAAACGTGACAAATAGTTTGCTCCACTACAAAGCTCATAAATTATGAACGTTATTATAACTAAAGGGAAACATGGCACACGTTCTCTCAGCAAAAACAAAAAAAAATGAAAGAAAAAATGGCGAAAAGACAAGGAGTCTGCATAGACACCTACAACGTCACAGGCAGCAGGGATAAACCAGCATCATCAAGTTGCAATCAAATACGAAATTCTGGCACACTAAATGAATTGAAAGAGCAAACGGGTAAAGGTATCAGCACATTTCTGCCAAGGCATAAAAAATTCAAATGATTTTTGCTGTAAATTCTTGCATAAGATAGGTTTGCAAGAATATTTTTTTTTTCGTTTTCCTCGGGATGTACTTTCTCGTATGTACAACACAAAACTCTGTTGCAATTTATGTTTGGACCTTCTTTGGTGAAGCGAAATTATGTCATGTGCAACCTAAATTTTTGATGAGCATTACACGAATTTCTTTAGAAACTAATACTATGTGCATATGTATAGCGAACTTCAACTAAGAATTCATGAACTTTTGTGCTTAGGAAAATTGTAATAAGGTTAAGCGAGTACATACATACATACACGAGTATATAGTAATTGAGGTATGTAGGTCAGTTGATGAATAATCTCGTGTGTAGTTTCTGAATTTTCATGCAACAAGCAGTTACGCAAAAAAGCGACTCCTTAAGATTTTTATATAGAAAGAGAGAGAAAGAGAGAGGCGATTTTTTGAATAGGGCACCTCACTGACTACATTTTATTGTAAGTAAAAGTTCGAAAACGAGACCAACCTCATCTTAAAGAAAATGGACTAAAATTTTAATACGAGATTTTCTGTAAACTTTGGGAAATTTTTTTGTTATCTTTCGGGACTTATCGATTTTTTTTCGGAACCCATCGCGAATCCTCGTATTTTACTTATAAGGATTGTCTCGGAACTTCGGAATTTCTTCGGAGATTTCTGCATTTTTCGGGAGTTTTCGGAATTCTGTGTATTTTATTTTTCGCGATTTCCTCAAGAGTTTTCGTGTGACAAAATGTTAAGTTAAGTTAATGTGTTCTTGAACCCGTTAAAAGTTTTTCTGGAACTTTTTGTGATTTACTTTTCGGGAGTTTTGTGTTTTTTGAGGCTATTTCGAGACTTTTCCGCGCCTTCTACGACCGTTCGTTTTATATTCGGGGCCTTTCGAGATTTTTTGTAGATCTTTCGCAACAATTCGGGAACTTTGAGACAAATATTAATCTTGCTCTGTATGAATCCCCAAAACGTAAACAGCAAATACTACAGGCTATTTCTAACCAGATCAAATCTCTTAAAGTAATCGATGGTTACTATGAATGCTTGCTTTTTTCAAACGGAGCTTTTCTTCTTGCAAAAAACAAAACAAGCATTATTGAAATTTGATAGGGTAAATCTTTCGGATCCAAGTTAATATAGACCACCGATTTCAAAGATAGACACGATTCTAGCAGCTTGCTATGACGGCTAAAAAGGCATTCATAAGGATCGAGAAGGCTGCAAAAAGTATGAAAAGGGTATATTAACAGCTACACAATTGGCCCCGACTATAGAACCGGTGCCGATGTCTTCTTGTCAGAGATTTATAGTATGAAAAAGGCACTAAGCTTTTACAAATGGGAATGGTGACATCTAAAGTGTGAATATCTTCGTTGAAAGTCAGACAGCCCTGGATTCAATCCTAAGTATGAGAATTAAAATTAAAAGCCAAGAATTGATATGCGTTGCTGGCGCCACTTGAGCCATTTTAACATTGCTCTCGCGTAGGATCAAAGGAATTGAGATATTAAACGAAATATTATATCAGATGGTTGGAAATGGATCTGAACCGCCTGATCATTTACTGATCCGTAATTTATGATCTATGAATCTAACGAAGTGATTGTGAGACCTCAAAGTCAATATTTGTTAAAGGTTAGGCAGGTATGAATGTATTGCGAATTTCTGCTATGCATTGAAATTATAACAAAGTTTGTGCTTTCCACAAAGGAAGCGTCTTGTTAAAATGCGAGGCTGCGTCAGGGTAGTGTTAGCAAGCATATTTTAAGATCATAAAGAAACAATAACATATATTATACAAAATAAAAGGAATTATACACCAAAAAGGCATTTGAAATAATAACGTAAGCTCTGGAGTTACATAAAGCTTAGAATAGATTAGATTTGCAAATACCCAAACCTTGAGATGACTTCAAAGAAAGTAAAATGGCGTCGTCTATGCGCTATTGACTTCGAAAGAGCGCAAACCATAAACAAATAAAAAAAAACATACTGAAATTTCGCATTTGCGAGGTACCGCCAAAACTGAAGTTAACCATTCAGAAGAGTACTAAATACCATCACCTTCATGTTTTATGGCGAAAACAAACTACGAGCAGATCTAAGCAGATTATGGCTTTTATACGCGTTATTAAATGCTCGCTGCTGTGTGGCAAGGTACTGCATATGCAGGTTGGCCCCCAATGAAGGAGCGCGCACAATGCTTAAAATATAAAGAGCCACCTGAAGAATCAAGCAGCTAACGTTTGAAGTGGTTCTGTAAAAAAAAAAAACAAATGATGTGAATGTCGATGGAGTAATGGCAGTCGTAAAAATCAGTAAATGCGTTTAACTGTCAGTAAGTGCTAGAAAGCGCTGAAGAAGACGAGAGCCCTAGGCAACTTGCCCGCCCACTATTCAGCGCTTTTATTATCACTCACCGACAACACATTCATAGCAGCAGTCATAATCGGAGCTGTACTAAAAATTTCACTTCACTTGGCTTCTATGCTCCCACACACATTTACATACACCCAGGAGAATAAGTCCCCGTACAGTGTTTTTTTTTTTAATATTTGGAATGTTTTTCATAATTTTTTTCGTAAAATTTTCAAAGAAACTTAGTTCATGCTGCTTCAAATGGCATATAAACTAATGTTTTCAAGCTTTTACAAAAATTAGGAGAATTCGATAAATTTTCACCAAAATTTTCAACTTTTGCTCCAAATTTTTTTAATTTATTTTTTTTTATGCAGTTTTGTATCCTTCAATTTCAGTATAATGAAGTGCAAGTTTTAAGGGGCTATAACCTAGCGTTGATTTTTGAGAATTTTTTTTTCTAGATGATGTTGCGGATTGTCTCCCATATAACGAATCCGTGATAGGTTTTTTGTATGGGAAAAAATTAAAAAGAGCGTGAGAAAAAAATTCTCAAAAATCAACAAAACTGCACACTCAAACAAATTTTTAAAAATTTTGTGTAAAAGTCGAAAATTTTGTGTAAAAGTTGAAAATTTTGTGTAAAAGTTGAAAGTTTTGTGTAAAAGTTGAAAATTTTGTGTAAAAGTTGAAAATTTTGTG
>NW_023465841.1:0-8233 GCF_013731165.1 Rhagoletis pomonella | reverse complement strand
TCTCTTAGTTCCTTCAAAATCTCGTCACTAGAGTATCAAGACTCCGAGGCCCGCTCAGTAGACGAGGACTCCGTGTTCCTGGATAGTGTAGCCGACACAGATGAGGATATGCAGCAATTGAGCAGCGACAGCGAGGAGGTCAGTTTCGGCGAACACGATCCGAATAGCATGCGCGAGAATGTAGCGCTCGTACCGACACAAACTGGGGGTGGTGGCGGCGGCAGCTCAAACGAAGCTTCCGTAGCTGTACATCCCGCATCGCAACCACTCAAGTATCCCATCGAAAAGCGCTATAGCCTGGGCGCTGGATCGAGTGCGGCTGGTACGAAGCTAGCACGCGCGCGTCGCCCACTTCTACAACGCCACCGCACAATCAGCGTTTCTTCCAGTGATCGTGTAGCGTTAATCGGACATCAGTTAAGGGAGTTTCCCCACACAGGCAGCGGCAGCCAGACGCCGACCACAATCGCTGAATCGGTGCCACTTGAGACGCATTTTGGTTCGTTTATTTGCACAAGCCTTTCGCCAACACATCCACGCCGCGCGCAACTACTGCAGCAGTACAGCGATCCACATAGTATACCAACCACTACGACAACCACAGAAGATGATACCTGCTCTACTTTGAATACTGAACTTTGTGGTGGTGGCGCCCAAGGACCCAGCGGTAGTGGCAGTGGTGGTGGCGGTGGTGGAGGTGGGGGTGGCTCTGCAACCCTAACCGAACACAGCAGCTTAAATACGGTAGTCAGCTTCGGTGGCTCTAGTCCGCTTACGGACAATAATCAGACGAGCTGTAGCCTTAGCGTTGGCGCAAGCGCTGCCGCAACTGCAGCCACTGCCACTCAGCGCTATGCTACAGAAACCCAGAAGGCTTCGAAAAATCAAACGAATACAACACAACCACAACTGCCATGCTCCAGACTCTATGATGACCCTTGTGCCTCCTCGGTCTCAGACTCGATGCTCATCACTACAACAACGCGACAACCAATTATTTGCATGTCCGCATCACTGAAAAACCTCATCCTACGCGGCGCTGGATCCGGCTCCGGAAACGTCACTGCTACCGGCACTAGCTCTACAACTACAGCAGAAAGGCTGTCAGACTCTCCCAACGTTTTGGTGAGTAGTAGTGCTACCAATTTGAGCTTGCTAGACCCCATTGCCCGCAGGAGCGAAGAGGAAACTTGCCGCTCGGTTATGCTAGAACTGCCTCTTATAAAGTTACTTACCGATGAGAGTTCAGACAGTTCATCGGCATCGGAGGATGTTGAACCTGCGCGTAGTAAAAGTGACGAATCACGCGAACCCAGCATGGCGGGTAACAATCGGAAATGGTCGAAGGAGACGCTGTTCTAGCTAGGATCGAAATCACAAAGTTTGATCTTTAAAATGGGCTGAGCGAACAGGGATCAGGGATGGAACACTTTACGAAAACGAAAGTTCTAACTATTTATGATGCTCAAAAGCTCGGGTGTTAAATCAAAAATGAGATGAAGTAAAGATATGGCATCTTGATTGAACTCTTCGCCTGTCCGGTTATGGAATTGCATTTGCTGATGTGACACAAAGTTGGCACAAAAACTTTTTACAGGAGCTTAGTACGTACTAGATTCTCATCACGAAAACGATCAGAAGATGAACTAATTATAATTGCAATGTAAGAGATTAGCGTAGAGTTTAAATTGAAAATAAATATTTACATTTTGAAGTAAAAGAAAAATAAAAAAGAACACAAACAATACAAAAAAAAAACGGGTGAACTTAATAGCATTTCGGGAGCAATTTATGCGATTCAAATTGTTATTTGTATTTGGTAAAAAAATAATTACAAAAAAAGTATACTTAACGATGGATTAT
The DNA here is from genome assembly GCF_013731165.1 of Rhagoletis pomonella. Classification (NCBI taxonomy): domain Eukaryota; kingdom Metazoa; phylum Arthropoda; class Insecta; order Diptera; family Tephritidae; genus Rhagoletis; species Rhagoletis pomonella. The sequence continues at coordinate 6,370 of NW_023465841.1, read as the reverse complement.
CAAAAACCATATACAAGAAATATACTAAGTAAATAATTCACTAGCTTTAAAGATTACGTTACAAAAAGAAATTACATGTCAACTGAAAGAGGGTAAATGCGAATTTTACTAAAATCGAACTGGCCATTAATTTAGCCAAAAATTCATTTAGTAATACCAAGGACCTGATAAGCTGATAAGCTGGCCAAAATTTCACATACATTGTATTGGAGGTCAGAGAGAATTGTGTTTCAAGAACGCCTCAAATGATATTAAATGTCTGAAAATCCTGCTATCATCGAAATAAACTTTCTGATTTATCGTAGAAGAAACTCATTTGAATTTTGGATATTTTTCCTTCATAGAATTTATGAAAGTAAAAAAATTATGTGGAATGAACAGGAACTTTTTATACTATAATATTGACACCCCTTTTGTAATTGAGTAATAGATGCCTTCATAACCCCAAAAATGTGCTTCCATTATCTTTTCGGCGAGTCTAGATAGCCGAAGATATTCCTAAGGAGTTCTGCACTTTTTGTGCTACTACATGGACTCCTGCTTCGACTCAGCTGCATACCGATGAACATATGTAAGTATTTTCTTCGTATTTTGCTTCACACATTCAAAAATTTCCACGAAGGCTCGGCGCGCTGTTGCTTCGCGAGTGGTGAGAGTATTCTTGTCAGGCGCCTGGACTACACTGTCTCGCCCCTTGGACTGAGGAATCATTTCCAGAGGAAGAGGATTCAGCGCTGATCTCGCACTCTGATTCACCAGCCATCTATACTGATGGCTCCGAATTAGAATCTAAGCAGGAAATCGGGTATATCTGCATGAACACTCACTTGGCCCCAGTTTCCGTCTGCAAGACCTCTGCAGAGTTTTTGAAACTGAACTAGCAGCAACTTAAGAAGCTGCATGATGATAGATCGATTCTTCTATTAATTTGCTAAACAAGCTCAAAAGTAGTTACCTCTTTCATGTTGTATGGGTGCGAGGCTATAAAGGACATATCGGGAAATCCCACGCTATTGGAATGGGTACGCAGTCAAACGATTACTACTGTCGTAGCTGACGTGTGTGTAGGCTTGGCTGTCACTACAGAAACGGAAACTCCTGCTTCTCCACCCACTTTACACAATCTAGTTCATGGCCTGAGGATGGCAAATACCTCAGCTTGAAACAACAAGGCATGTTCATCTAGTTAAATGAACATTTTTTCGTCGTTACTTTCGATATGGACTCCAGACCCTGACCCTGTGTCAATTTTGAAGCCAGCAGTTTAAATTCCACAATGTGTAAGCACGAGCCCTGCATTGGTGTTAAGTCCGCAAAGGTAACGGTGACGTACTATCCTGTGGCATTGAAAATACGTTGAAGTTCAAATATCTGCCTTCAGTAATTTCCTTTAAAAGTACAGGTGTGCTTAAGGGCCTCCCACCGGATAAAAATATTAAGTGGCGGTAGGTTAAGCAGCCCCAGATGTTGTAGGAAAAGCTTGAGGTGTAAATCCGCAGTACTCTCCTAGGTGACAGGCCCTACGTTTTATCAAAGACCTGTTTACATTGCCCGAATGCTGGGACGGCTTTGGAAGTACTTTGTTCAACGTGAAGCTTCCATAAAACTTTATTATCTGCGACTAAACCTGAATATTTTACTTCGGAAATAATCTAAATAGTGACTAATTTAAGGCAGCGGGGACGAGGCCGTCCAAACTTCTCATTCTAGTGAGACAGGCCACATCTTATACATAGCCCAGGCATTTATTGTAGAGCCGTCAAGTTTGACTTGCAGGTAATCAATTACCAAGCACCAGAGAAAAGGAAGAAAGCCATTTCTGTATTTACTTAATCGTACTACTTCCCACACCATTTCATATCGCAAACGCCGAAGGTCTCTATGGAGTTTTCTTCTCGCGACTTCAGGGTCCGCGACACAGAGATGCTTTTTTGCTGACATCTGTGATTTTGAACTGATAAAGGACAAATGCGGCAAAACAACAATGTATGGCATGAATTCAAACCAGCTGATTTTTAACCAATCAAATTTAGACGTTTTGTCTGCGGCAACGTTGTCATTGTGCCATCTCGCCATGTTCTGTGCAAAAGCATCCCTTCGACGCTGAAAATATTTCCTATCTGTCGGGGCCGCCTTTATTCTGTGCAGATAGAACTCCGAAAACTACTAAAAGAAAGTAGGACAACCAGTTTTTTACTTCAAATAAAAAAAATTTCGTAAATTTCACAGATTTTTTCAGTACATGCTAAAAAAATTTAGCAGCCAGAAAACAAAAAAGAACTAAAACTATGAAGAAAAACCAAAAAAATGCAACAACTTTAGGGACTATCTTAGTATGTAGTTATAACTTCACTAACTGTAAAACTGCTAGAGGTATATCCATGTACCATACATTTTATTTTCATCTTTGATTTAACGATAAAAAAATATAATAAAGTTTCAGAAAAAATTGCAAAATACTAAAAAACATACAAGAATTGTGTGCCTCAAAAGTTGAAAAACGCACATTTTTCGAGAGGTTTCAGTTGATTTCCTGTTTTAAGAATAAGACAACAACAAACATTTTAGTTTTTCGATCTTCATAGCAGGCACTTGGTGCAAAAATAAAACAAACAAACAAAAATTCAAAAAAAAGTAGCTGTATCATATTTACGATTAGAAATAATTAGGACTTCTCTCCATGCCTTCCTTCAAACCCACCCAAAGTGCATATAGTACATACCTGACAAAAAATAAAGAAAAGAAGAAAACCATGAAAACCAATTAGAACCGTTACATAGAGACATGCATATGCATGTTTGTAAGACATAATACTCGTATTAGCTATGTATGAATGTAGGTAAACTAAATTAGTAGAAACTGCACGAAACCCAAAAATAAAAAATGACGAACAAAAAAATTTTAATAAAATTGTAAATTGTATAATGAAAAAAAATAAAAATAAAATTATTATAATAAAGCCTGAATTGTATAAAATCAGTAACAATGTATTCGTATGCACTTGCGCGCCATCCAAATTAATTACATACCTACAAATGTGTATACATAAACATGTACATTAGGGTGATCCAAAAATGCTAAACTTTTGTTATTTTTCTGCTGCTACCACCCAGAACTGAAGAATATCGAATAAATCAGTTAATAAATATTTAACCGTGGCGCCACCCAGTAATGCAAATGTGAAAATAGCTATTCAAAAAGGTCTGGACCCTACAACTTTTGAGGGTTACATTTATTTATTTTTTGAAAGATGATGAAATATTAAGAGTTTGAGGAGCTACTTTTCTTAATTTATTTGGTTTTTGTAGTTACAAGTTCTGATTAAAGAAAAAAATTCATCGTAAAAATTTCGAATATCTGGAGAGTTCGTAAACCTATCAAACCAAGTGGTGTGTCAATTAAAAGGGGATTGAATTTGATATATTTTGTTGATACTACAATTTTCATTAAAATTACACGTTTACGAGATACTTTTATATTTGCAAATGTTGAAAAAGACTTATTTTTTGCAAAATTTGGAAAAATTTCGATTTATATTGTAAAAAACACATTATAGGAAAACGACGTACGCAATTTTTTGTTGCTTATTTCGCAAAAATAATTTATTTACAAAAACTATGATACATTTAACAATAAATGCCTTGGAGTCAAGCAAAACTTTATTTTTTCAACTTTGTTTAAAAAAACTATAAAAAACAAAATAAAACCCTATCCTAAACCTCTTAAAAATTTAAATCGCTTTCAGGTAAAAATACTTTAGACATTTTTAAATAATAAATTTTGATTTTGCACCATTGTGTGCGCTGGGGCCTTGAAGTTTTCCATACATTTTACATGGAGAAAATATTTTATCGTAGAATTGCTGTCTCAGAAAATTTTTAAAGAACGACCATTTCACAATTCGGGTCAAAGCGCCCTTATATCACCATATGTTCAGTTGAGATATTCTTCAATTCTGGGGATGGCTGCAAAAAAAAAATTTGTTGGCTGAAGACACACTTCAATGTATGTATGTATGTGCTGTAATTGTGCTGTTTACTGTAAAGTAGTTAGCGTATTTTAAACTTTGTGTAGATTTATTCCTAAAGTTTAACCCACCTCCTACATACATACATAGTGGCATAGAAACCCAATTGCAAGAGCAGCCATCGATACCAACATACAAAAATATACACACAAACAATTTCGTAAAAATCGTGAAAAAATCTATCATATTTTTCTATGAAATGTCATGAACTCAACATACTATATATAAAGCCCACGCACATACATATTAAACGCATAAAACCTTAGATTATTGGTCGTACTTGTATGTATACTTGCAATATGTAGAAAATACTATTTTATATACATATGTATCTAAAAAGTTAATAAGCAAGACATACATATGTATTAGCGTGGGCCGAAAATCCGCTTTTTTAGAATTTTGATTGGTCATAGCAAAAATATGGTTCATTATGCTCTAAAAACAATCTGTATGAAAGATAAAAATTTTTGGTCAATATCTTAGGCTCGCCTAAGTCCATCAAAGTTCAAGTGCTAAACAAATTTTTTTTTGCTTTCATCGACTAAAAATTTGCATCTTTCATACAGATTGATTTTAGAGCATAATGAAATAGATATATTTTTGTTATTACCAATCAAAATTCTAAAAAGCGGATTTTCGGCCCACGCTACTATGTATGTATGTATGTTGGTCGTCCTTAGAGCCAAAACACTGGTACCTTCATGCTAGGAATACAAAATTGAAAATATACATATAAAAATTAAAGATTCAAAATCTAAAACAAATGCGTGAAACATCGGTTACACTTACACACACAGGCATAACTACATACATGTACATACATAATTCTTTTATACTTCACTACTTTTCATACTTACATGCATAAACACATAAAGATTTGTTAACACCCTTTCGTTTGACACCCATATTTTAATATTTCATTTAACTTGTAAGACATTCACTTAAATTCGACTTTTTTCAACAGATGGCAACCCTTTTCTCAAACTACAACCACCTTTCGTTTGACACCCACATTGCTGTACATATTTCAACTAACTAATTCCTTTTATTAAAGTTGAGTTGGATTTTTTAAACAAGTGGCACCCCACCTGACAAATGAAGCCTTTCCCAAACCATTTCGACTGATACCCATATTGAAATAATTCATTAAGCTTATTAAATAATTTTTAACTTTTTGAACAGGTGACAATCGCTTGCCAGATATTTTCAAACTACAACCTTCTTGAACTCCTTTCATATGACACCCACATTGTGATGCATACAGTGGTCGAACAAACTATAGCCGCACCACATTTTGACAAATTTTCACATATTATTTACTTTTTTCTTGTTATTTAGTTTTGGTTATTTTTTATATAAATATTCTTTAACAAACCCCGTGTAAATCCAATTTCAAACTTTGTGCAATATTAAAAAAAATCATTAAACTTTCATAAAAATTTCGAGCTTTTTTAAATAGATTTCCTAGTGTTATCACTAGTTAATCGATTATTAAACAACAATCTTTTATGACTTCTCATCTCTAATATGAAATCATCTTCCCTTTTTACTTCGTGGCCGCAGACTTTGATAGGCACAAATTTGGTAACTTTATATTTTAATAATAAAAGCAACTCTCTTTATTACTGTCCATCAAATCCAACACCTAGAAATATTCTGAGTGTGCAGTATGCAGTTTTGCAGCCACTGAATTCTAGTATAATAAAGTACAAGTTTCAAATGGCTAAAAATTAGAATAAATTTTTTAGATTTTTTTTGCCCCTTTTGCTTCTATACAACAAATACACAAAATTTATTTTTATATGGAAGAAACCCGTAACATATTCGACAAAATGTGTATTTGGCTGCTTACAGCTGTCCTGTAGTCACACAAAAAATTGTCAGGGTTCGTGGATCGGAGTATGTTTTTCGTATGTTTTTTATGTCAGGATTTTTTCTTAACCTCAAAAAACGTGCCTGTCACATAAAATTCGCCTTGTTTTTTTTAAGTTATGAAAAAATTCTGACTTGATGTAGCAAAACGAATTTCAGATTCGAGTTCAGGGCACCGAAATACATGGAGGTAGGATATTCTTGTCAAAAGTACACTACACTTCTTTTTTTTTTTGGTATCAAATTAAAGAAAAAACTTGATATCTACTTTTGTATAGATTATATCGCTAGCTTAGAGTGAAATGTTGCTAAGTCCACTTTTTATGAACAATTAGTTTTTGATGCAGGAAGCAAGGAATATTGAAAATGCACCGTTTCTGAAAGGATCTAACTACTTGTTTTATTTCTACCCGTTTTATTCCGTGATGTGCAAAATTGCTAAGTCCAAAGTAGTCACAGAAAATTTGATAA
>NW_023465840.1:0-8234 GCF_013731165.1 Rhagoletis pomonella | reverse complement strand
ATTTATGACTTTTACTTTTCCCTCTCTAAGCCCAACCGTTTTTTTTTGTTTATCAACTGTCACCATGACTTTTCTACTTGCCTCCATATAGTCGAAACACTGTGCACCGTCAGCAAAAAAATTATTATGTAAAAATCAACGCGATTTTCTAGCGTTTTAAAATTTGCACTTTAACTTACTAAAATTTAATGGGCTACAAAACTGCAAATCTAAAATTTGTATAACAAATTTTAATAAAAAGTTTAAAGTTTTTGGTGTAATTGTTAAGGTTTGTTTAATTTTTATAATTAACCAAAACTAGTCAAAATGTCACTTAACTTAATCAGCTGATCCCAAGTGTATATGTATGTATACATTAGACTGCTGCGCCTTCCTTTGAAACTTTGTCCTACAAAGTAAGACACCCCAGAAAGGTTCATTTGGTCATAAAAACGTGCCCTGGGAAAAATTAAAAAAATCGGATAACGGAAAGACGCTAAAAGTTCAGCAAATTCATCGAATTTTTCACATAGTGGACAAAATTGCCTATAAAAAAGGGAATTTAATATATTTTTGTGGCACTTGATGTAGTTTTATCCTCCGATATCAAAAATTGCTGCAATATTTTTAAACCTCTCTAACTTTTAAAGTTATTGAGGTTTTTCCCGCGTAAAATTACAATTCAAGTTCATTTTTAGCCCAGAAAACTTGACCAAATTAGCACGAAGAAAAAAACTTGTAGTAGTGAACTTTTGATGGAGTTTACTTTTATTTGACACGTAGACCATAGATCTAAAGTCTTGCCCCTAAATTTTATATGGAAACATTCGGCCTTCTTGGATTGTAGTTTGTTAAAAAAAATCGGTTAAATACTTTTGTAGAAAATTAAATTTTCCACATCTTTTTTTTATATATAAGCCTTTTAAAAAATCATTTGTTATTGTAAAAAACACTGTATCACAAATTTTAATTCTAATTTTGTTCTCCAGACGCCACTATCCAATTTGTATGTAGAATCGCTCGCTGATTCCGAAAATCGAGTTAATTTATTTTTGTATGGATACGTTTTCGATATATTTACAATTTACCGTAATTCAGCTTAATCAAGTACAAAGATTAAGGTCTTGAAATGATCGCATATATGGCTTTTAACTAACCGTAAATTAGATTTTGCTTTACAACTTTTGTGCCACCGGAGAACCCAACTCTAATAGAGAAAGTTCTCTACAACTTTGGCATTTGAATATGCTACGCATGTTCTACAGAAATTGTTGAAAAATGGCGGAAACCGTGACAATGTAAACATTACATTATATACAATAAAAAACGATTTTTTTAATGCTTAATAATAATAATAATAGATTGGCGCTTACACATATATTAGTGTTTGGCCGAGCTTCTCCTCCGACTTGTGGCGTGCGCCTTGATGTTGTCACACCAAGCGGAGGTACCTACAGTTTTACGCCGACTCCGAACGGCGATTTCATTTTAATTAGAAGCAGTTTTTCATGGCAGAAATACACTCGGAGGTTTGCCATTGCCTGCCGAGGGACGACCGCTGTTAAGAAAAAACCTTTTTCTATATTTTTTGGGATGTTGCTTTGACCAGGGCTTGAACCCAGGTGCTGATGAGTGAAAGCGCGCACATCTTACCACTACACCACAGCGGCCGACAAATGCTTATATACAAAAAATGTGGGAAATTAAATCCTCCACAAATTCGTATACAACCGTTTTTTACGAAAAATGCCAAATAAGCTTGCAAATCGGAAAAAACCCAAAAAACTTCAAGATGGCGGAATGTTCCCGTATGCAATTTAGGGGCAAGACTGTGGATCCATGATCAAATAGAATTAAACGCTACTACAATTGTTTTCTTTAATAATATTGTAGCCATATTTGACATTGGGGAGCAAAACTACATCAAGTGCCATTAAAACATATTAAATTTCTCACTGACTTATAGGTCGTAAAAATTCCGCTCTGTGAAAAATTTCATGAAAATGCTGTATTTTAGGGCCTTTGAGGCACGGGCACGCCTTTCCGTTGTCCGGTTTTAATAATTTTTCGCAAGGCATGTTTTTATAACCAAATAAACATTTCTACGGGGAGACATGCTTTGTAGCTTAACAAAAAATTTTCTCCATACAACTAAGCCGCAGTCTAGTATTTTGACACAACAAACACATACAGGTAAAAGTTATTAACATTAGGCGTGTTTTATTTGACCAGAAATTTAAGCTATTAGCTTATTTTGTGTGGAAGATAACCAACATAATTACACGGCACGACCTTCACCCATCTGTTTACTGGATAAAATCTATTTTCTATGAAATTTAACGTGTTAGAAAATATTTCGCGAGTGGGTTGGCTGAAAAAATCCTGGCCATTATATTTTTAACCCTTCTGTTACATTAAGGTTATTTCGTGACCTTTTTCAAACCTAAATTAAAATTTGAAAAAAACGTTTTTTGTTTCTTTTGTTAGAGAAATTATTTAAAATCTTACGTGAGCTCCATTAAGGTCATCTGATGACCCGTAGTAGGCTGCATTTTTTACTCAACTACAAAAAAAAAAATTCAACACATTTTCACTAAAATTTCAAACTTTTTTCTCAGAAGTGTTAGAGTTTTTTGAGTACACAGTTTTATAGCCTATTCAATTTTAGTCTAACAATGTGCAAGTTTCAAGTGCCTAAAAATTACCTTTGATTTTTTTTTCGCCGAAGGTGCTGCGGGTTTCTTCCATATAAAAATAAATTGTGTTTATTCGTTATATGGAGGCAAATGCGAAAAAAAAATCTAAAAAATCACTTGAAACTTGCACATTAATAGACTAACACCCTTATTCTAGAACAAGAATTTTCGTAATTCGTAATTTGTAGCTACGTTACGAAAAAAAAGTCAAAAATCGACATGCTGCTACCCTTGCGGAAAAATGTGCAGCATTGTTAGCTATCAGTTGCTTTTCGAAGTCAGCTGTATGAAGGAAAACAAAGTGGGAAGGAATTAAAAAAAATACTCATCATGTGCTTGTTTATAGTAAAATTAGTTTGAGGAAAATTATGGATTCTGATGCATTTGCAATTAAGCGGAGTAAGAGCGCGCTATGGCAATGGATTCACAAAGGTATGCTGAGCTGTCGGTCATAGTAACCATGGACGCATCTATGTAAGCATTCTGGTTGAATTGTTGAGCCACAAGCTACAACTCCTCCTATACCTAAAGAACTGGTTCTCAGTCCAGTTAATGCAATAACAGCTTCTTCAACGCCATTGAAGACATGCACTTTGTTAGGTCCACCACCTGTTGCACTTGCTTCTGCCTTCGGCCGCGCTTAGGGATTATAAACCCTACTAAGTAGAATTCTCCTTTCTGTGTTGCCGGAGAAGAGGGCGGAAGCCCCTCTTCTACTGTGAAAGGTATACAACATTTATTGTGCATATAGCTCCAACTACGCTTTCCACTGTATCTTTGCGCAGAACCCACATTTACAAAAAAAAAAAGTGCATGGCTCAAAACGAATTTATTAAAAAACTATAGCTCGGAAACTTGTAACCTTTGTTGTAAATTAAAGTTTAATCCTTTGACTACACGTCTATGTTAAAGTTTTTAGATTCGGGTGATGCTTTTGGATACAACAACCCAAAATCATTGTTCAAATAACTAAACCGTGCCCAAGTTTCTTGATAAGGTGCAACAAACATTCTTTTTTGTTCGTTCATATAAAGCACTGGATAAAAATATACATATGTATGTACGTATATTGCACTACAAGAGCGTGCAATTACTGGCTTATGCCGATGACATCGATATCATCGGTAACAAAAACCGCGAGGTCTGTTCTGCCTTTTCCAAGTTGGATAAAGAAGCAAAGCGAATGGGTCTGGTGGTAAACGAGGACAAGACGAAGTATCTCCTGTCAACAAACCAACAGTCAGCACATTCGCGCCTTGGCACCCACGTCACTGTTGACAGTTATAATTTCGAGAAAGAAGAGAATTTCGTTTACTTGGGAACCAGCATTAACACCGATAATAATGTTAGCATGGATATCCAACACAGAGTCACCCTTGCCAACAAGTGCTACTTTGGACTGAGTAGGCAATTCAGGAGTAAAGTCGTCTCTCGACGTACGAAAACCACACTATATAAGTAACTCATCATGCCCGTGCTGGTATATGGCACAGAAGCGTTGACAATGACAACATCCGAAGAGGCGGCTCTTGGAGTATTCGAGAGAAAGATTTTTCGGAAGATTTACGGGCCTTTACGCGTTGGCGACGGCGAGTACCGCAGACGATGGAACGATGAGCTGTATGAGCTTTACAACGACATGGACATAGTGCAGCGAATTAAAATACAGCGGCTCCGCTGGCTTGGTCATGTCGTTCAAATGGACACCGACGCTCCAGCTCTGAAAGTATTCAACTCGGTAACCGCTGGTGGTAGCAGAGGAAGAGGAAGGCCCCCACTGAGATGGAAAGACCAGATGGAGAAGGACTTGGCTTCACTTGGTATTTCCAATTGGCTCCAGTTGGCACAGAAAAGAAACGACTGGCGTGCTTTGTTGAACTCGGCCAAAATCGCTTAGGCGGTTACAGCGCCAAATAAGAAGAAGAAGAAGAAGATATGCGAAAGGCAAATTTATCTGTTTAAAAGAACACCATTAATATTTCCTGCAAACACACATCGATTTACATCTTTTTGCTTAATTTTTATCTCACTTCTGACACAGAATTGTTTTCATACAAAATTACGCAAAAAAGCTGTCAATTTCTTACTCATTCGTTTTTAGGCATGTCATTGTTACGAATTTCGAAAGTCCGAAGATACGATTCGGATTGCAGCATACCATTTCTGAGATTCGTAGCAAAATCCGAATACGAAGAGTGTTGTTGAATAAGGGTGTAAAATTGAATGGGCTATAAAACTACGTACTCAAAAAAATTCTAACACTTCTGAAAAAAGTTTTAATTGTAGGTGAAAATTTGTTGCATTTTTTTGGAGTCTTTTACAAAGTTTAAAACTTGGGTTTATATGGGTTTTGTTAGAGAACGAACTGTTTTTTAATTGAAAATTCTTAAAAATTAATAATTAAACATAAGTGGCAAACAATATCACTTTGAAATGGGGGTGCTGGCCAATACTCTATATATACATACTAGGGATGCCAAAATATCAGGAAAATTGGGATCCCGGGATTTCGGGATATTTTTTAGGTAATCCCGGGATCCCGGGATTCAAATTGAGTCATAAATTTTATGAATTTGAGTAAAAATTCAATATCTGAAAGCATTTAAACATACCCTTAAATAAAACTATTTAAAATTTACGATAAACTGATTGAAAAATTCATATATCGCTAGCTTAGAGTGAAATGTTGCTAACTTCACTTTTAATGAAAAATCATATTTTGACATAGGAGGCTAGATAAATTAAAATTGCATCGTTTCGAAAAGGGTAAAGGTCCTTATTTTATGTTTCCTCGTTTATATTCAATGCAAGGAAAATTTTCTAAGGCAAAGCTCCGAAAATTCGATAAGGCCAAAAAAGTTCGAAATCTTTTAATAAATATCGAATCCCTGCGATTCGTATGGAGTTTTGCTTTGCTTTAAACAGGCAAAATGTTGTATTCCAAGTTTTGTGAAATACTTGAAGAAAATTGCTATACGAAGTTTTTTCCTCTCCTGTACAATTTTTAAATTGGGACTTAGCAACTTTGCACTCTACGCTAGCGACATTTATTAAATCAGACAAATTTTAAAGTAAAACATTTTTTTAATTGTATTTAAAAAACCATGTGATTGAGGAACGTATACATCACATATAATAATGTAAATACCAGGTACGGGCATGCGAAGAGATGTTTCGAGTCGTGTGGGGTCTCTCCGCATGCCGGACATTCGTTCGGCACATCCGCATTTAACCTAGACAGGTAGGAATTTAGCCTGCTGCAGTAGCCAGAGCGAAGTTGGGCTATTGTCGTTCGTGTCTCCCGAGGCAGATGGAGCTCCGTCATGTCGATGTCCGGTGTTTGTGTGCCTAGAACGGTATTCACAGGTCTTGAGTCTACATAACTCGAGACTGCGTCCCTGTGAATGCCGTTCAGGTCCTGTCTATGATCTGACGGGTCCAGAGGTTGCTTAATGAACCTCTGGACTTCGTCCGTCAGTTCATATAGATGCCTCCTGACGTGCCTCGGCGAGGCTGCTCTGCAAGCAGCTGTCTATTTGGGTGGCCACATCTGTGGCTCCCAACAAGAAACTGCTTGCAGAGCATCGTGTTGTGCTCCCTAATTGGGAGCATTTTTGCCTCATCGTGGAGGTGGTGTTCTGGTGTCATCAGGAGGCATCCTGTCGCTGTCCTGAGTGCTGTATTTTGTACCGTCTGTAGCTTCGTCCACTGCATCCTACCAGTCCCCGGCGACCACACTGGTGCTGCGTAGTTTACAACCGGCCGGCCTATGGCCTTGTATGTTGCCAGCAACGTTTCTTTGTCTTTGCCCCAAGTACTGCCGGCTAGCGACTTGAGGACCTTGTTGCGGCTCTGTACTTTATTGACAATAGCGGTTGTGTGCGCTGAGAAGGAGAGCAGGCTGTCGAATGTTACTACGAGTATTTTAGGATTATTCACCGTCGGAATTGTTGTGTCATCGATGTGAATTCCTAGCGGTAGCCTGACCTCCTTCGTCCAGGTTGTGAACAGAGTCGCAGTGAAGAAGCGAGAAAGGTCAGAGAGATATCCGTTTACTTTCGAACACAAGTCATCAATTCCATTCCCAGTCGCCATGATCGAGCAATCGTCGGCGTAAGAGACAATCGAGACTCCCTCTGGTGGCTGAGGGAGCTTTGAAATGTAAAAGTTAAACAGTAGTGGGGAAAGGACACCACCCTGTGGAACGCCCTGTTTTATTTTTCTAAGTTTGCTTGATTTGTCTCTAAACATTACCGACGAGTGTCGACCACTCAGATAATTTGCCGACCACCGTTTGAGCCTCTGTGGGAGAGAGGAAGCCTCTATATCTTCTAGTAGCGTGGAATGGCTGGCAGTGTCAAAAGCCTTTGACAGGTCCAACGCTGCTAGAATCGTTCTCTCACAGGGACGGTTTCGGTTAAGGCCACGAGTTATCTGAGTGTTTATGGAGTTAAGTGCTGTTGTTGTACTGTGCACTTTACGGAAACCATGCTAATGCTTCGCTGGGGTCAAGTGGTTTGTGAAGTACGGGAGTAACAAGGCCTCGAGTGTCTTCGCTACCGGGGAAAGGAGTGTTATCGGACGATAAGAATCTCCTATGTTGGCGGGTTTCCCCGGTTTGAGCAGTGGGACCACCTCCCCACCTTCCAGATGTCTGGGATGATGAGAGTGGCCATGGACAAGTTGAGGACCTCCGTTAGGTACGCTACCCCCGCAGGACCCAAATTTTTCAGCATCAGCATGCATATTCCGTCGGGACCCATGGCTTTGGAGGCTTTCGCCTTCCCGATGGCCACCTGAACTTCACCGCAAGTGAAAGCAAGGGGGGCACAGGTTGTTGGCAGTTTGTGCAGCCTTCTGGTCACTCGACGCTTGGCTTTGTCCACCAGAGGATGCAGTATGAACTGCCGGTTAAAATAGCTCGCGCATCGCTCCGGGTCCGACGAAGCATGGTCGCCGAAAGAAATTTCGATTCTATCGTCGTGCTTCGTCGTATTGGACAGTGACCTCACGGTTGACCAAAGCTTACTCACACCAGAGGCGAAGTTACAGGTCTTCAGATGCTCCTCCCACTTCTTCCGCTTATGTACGTTTATACTAGTTGCCGAATCTCCGAGTTGAGATCCCTAATACGGGGATCTCCGGGATCGGCCTGACGAAGGCTGTCGCGCTCATCGGCTAGAACAGCCGCTTCGGCAGGGAAGTTTGGACGTGGGTCCGTTATACATCCTGCCGTTATGAAGCGAACTGCAGCAGCAGTGACAGCCCTGCGGAACTTACGTTCACCGAGATGGACGTCGGTTGGTGTGGGAAGCGCAGTGAAGGTGTTTTCAGTAAACTCCGCGTAAACTTTCCAATCAGCTTTAGAGAAGTTGATATAGGTCCGGTGTTTAGCGGAGGCAAAGTCGGTTGGTTTATCTATCGAGATGACTATGGGTAGATGGTCTGATGCTAAAGTCAGCATAGGTCGCCATGTTATGCTGTTTATCAGACCAGCGCTGACTATGGTGATGTCTGGCGAGCTGCTGCAGTTACCCATAATCCTGGTGGGTGCGTCGT
>NW_023465839.1:0-8234 GCF_013731165.1 Rhagoletis pomonella | reverse complement strand
CTTCAATCTGAAGGCATCTTCAGGAGCTTTTCGCGCTGTCTCATCGACTGATTTGAGTTTAATTTCAGTGTAACTTATTTTATGTAAATATGCACAAATCATAAAACAGTAGATTTGCTTACAATTAATAATATACAATTATGTACATAAATATATGCATACATATGTATGTATATATTTTCTTTAATTTATGTCGCCAACAAATTCGATTTAGATTTTTACCTTTTGCCAATATTTTCACAGAATTAGATTTCGATGCTATCTCTTTGATTACAGCCACACTAAAATACTTAGCTTTCCATTCTTATCACTGCCACCGGGCGCTTGGCTGACATGTTGATTGGATGTGACCGATGTGACTACATACATAGTAGATAGGTGGTTCATTAGTAAAAAATCAATTTAAATCTACTTTTTGATTTCGCTGCATTTTCAATAATTTCGTCGCTGATTACTAGGCATTGTGTCTCCTTCTTGACGTTTCTCCTCCCTCCCAGTCTCAGCGGCTGCCAACTTCATCAAGGTGCGATGCGACCCAATCAATGGTTAACTCGATTTCAGCCTAACGGTTTCGTTTAGCATTCAAATATCTTCTTTTTTTCTAGCTTCTTCACAATTTTCTCACCGTCGCACTAATCATCGCCTTTTGAAAATTACAATTCCATTCCGCCAAATTAACTCTACACCAGAAATAGAGAGGAAAGGCAAAGTAATGCAAATTAGTTTTGCCCAGGAATGGATAAAGATATTTTACATATTATAGAAAAATTAAAAAATTTTGTTAATTTATTTATTTATATACATAACAATAAAAAACTAATTCGAAAAAATAATCTTTTAAAAACAAAAAAGCAACGTCAAAAGTAAACTAAAATTTGCCTGAAAAAAGTACTTTTAAAACTTAAGTATATGGGTAAATCTCCAGAACCGTGCGATTCAACGCTAAAAAACGTAAATTTTTAAATTGAGCGTACAAAAATAAATTAAACATCAAATTTTTTGAAATCAAATGAGGAAACATTAAATTATTGTGTGATTCATTTTTCTCGAATGCTTGAAGAGTTATAAACGATAATTTTTGAAAACTCAATGTTAGCGATATTTCTAGAGGGCGTGTTTTTTGTCCGATTTCAAAAAATTTCAAGACAGTATATAAGAAGGTCAGCTGCAATGTGTATATCAAATTTTACCACGACCAATTTCCAAAAAATGTTAAGAAAAACTAATTTTCGCTTAAGATCCTTTGACAATATCATTTGTGAGTAAATATTTAAAAATCCGTTAATGGCACTGCCCAAAGATCTGAAAATCCTTACATACACACAAATAAATTCATGACCGTATTTTAGACAAAAATTATTTTATGTATTTAGCATTTTGAACGAACTTTATGAAGAATGTTATCTAATGATCACGCTTAACGCCGACATGTTATGTATTAGTCTGCCAGCGTGCCTAGGGATGTTCCGATATAAGTAAATACGAGTATGTACTCCATACTTTAGTTTCAATACCAACTACTTTTTTTAATTGAATCGTTTTATCGATACCTACTTAGTATCGAAATAAAAGTGCTTGTATCGAATCGAGCTGAGGAAGTGCCATATCTTTCGGTCATATATTTTCTATGGAAAATAATTGCTTCACTTTTATGAAAAATAACTGATCTAAGCGATGGCACCGCCAAAATCTAAAGAGGGCATATATATTTTTACAAAGTTCAAGCAATGCTTTGTAGCCGTAACGTTTTGTGGGAACCTTTCAAAGGTTTAATTTTTTGTCTAAGTAATCGTATTACTTCTAATGTTACTAATGATCAAATAAATATATCGATACCTCAACTGAAAATATATTGAAAATGTTTGAGATAGGGCGCTTTGAATCGGCAGCTGAGATAAGGCGTTTTTGTACGGAGTTCTGAAAGAGGGTGGTCTTGAAAAGTTTTCTGATATAAGGCGTTTTTCAATCAAATTCTGGAATAGGGTGCTTTTGAAAAGTTTTCTCAGGTAGGGCGCTTTCAATCTGGCTGCCGAGATAAGTCGATCTACCACTCAGGTGTCGCAAAAGGTATGTCACAGATAACGCTTGAAAATTACTTTCGCTTTGTTGCATATAAAAGGATGAAAAGTTATCGATATAAGTAGGTATCGATACATTCGGTTCACTCATATAAGTAGTATCGAAATAGGGATTTGAGTAAACTCATTTGAGTAGATATCGAAACTTTCATGGTATCGGAACGTCCCTAAGCGTGCCATTAAAAAGGGGAAATTTGAAGCCATTCACGCAAGGACCTATTCATACAATATTTGTTATATTTTCAATATTTTCAAAGGCACGCAGCTGTAAAAGGTCTTATTTTATACTTCAGTATGTATATAAGGAAATAAGAACAATTTAAGGTGTTCTTACACGATATGTATTTGCACGTGTAAATGCCACTCTTTACATATGGAAATGCCAACATACCAATCTGATGAGGAAATGTGGTGATTTCCGAAATAGCTATCCCTTCTACCATTTTTTCAAATTGTTGTTGCTTTTCCACAATAGTTTTTTCATTAAAAACGGTCTCAAGCTCCATAAAAATTGTTGAATATAATTAGTTTACCGTTCAATCCATTTTCCCTCATTGGGAGTGTTTTGAAGTTAGCAAGAATAACTTGAAACAGAAGCAGATGATCCACATATCCACTTTTTAAATCAATTTAATAATTATTTTTTTAGCATTGAGTGTACAGTCTTTTTTTAATATAGTATACCTATACATACATAGGAAACAATTTGGCCCCTACCTACTCTCCTCAATCACTCGAACTTGTCCCAAAAAGAAAGAAGCGGTGTCACATTTGTCCTTCAAAAATATCTAGAACTTGCAAAAAATGTTGTGATAAATGCAATCGCAATATTTGCTCTGAACACTGTGTAGAAAAATATAAAAATAACATCAAAATTAAAATATTGAAGTACATAATACGAGTAGTTATAAATTTTTTTGCATTCGAAATGTCTTTGTAATAAATGTAGATGAAGTAATCTATACTAATTATGTAAAGAGAAGTCCCTTTTTTTGTAACAGATAGTCTTGCGAACGGCTGGTCCGATTTTCATGAAATTTTGTAAATAGCTTTCAGCAACCACCATGTTTTAGGCCAAAAAAAATTTCCTTTTTTTCGGTAGGTGGACCAGGGACCGATCTATTCGAAAAAATCGTATTTATGGTCAGATTTGCTTAACATGTGGTATGTAGGTAGCTTTATACCTACATTAGCATATAGGATCCTTTTTTACGTGAAGTGGACCAAAGACCGAACTATTCGAAAAATCCTATCTGTGGTCTTATTTGATTAAAATTTTGTACGTAGGTATCTTTTTGTCTGGTTAAGCTCATAGGATTCTGTTTTCCAATTTTCATGCAATTTCGAATATAAATAGCTTTGAGCAACCACCATATCAAAGGGCGAATTTGTCTCTAGGCAAGTTTTTTTTTACGACAATCAGAAACAACGGATACAGCCAAAATATAATAATAATACATATAATATCTATACTAATATATATTTTGAAAGCCGTTTTTTTAGTGTTCGCAAAGCTCGAGAACAGCTGAACTGATTTTTTTGAAACTTCAGAAACCTACCACACGTGTCCCAAGGATAGTCGTAGGCAAAAAAGAAATTTATATGTAAAGAGGGGCGTGGCACCTCCAATACAAAACGAATTTTTTCATAATCCATATCTCTGGAAGTGTTCATGGTATAGTTCTGGAACTTGGTATGGAGATATACGAAATCAATCGCAAACTCTTGGAGGAAAATTGGAGCTATTGTAAAAGAGGGCGTGGCACATCCCATACAAACCGAATTTTTATACTGCATATCTCTGAAAGTATTCATGGTGCAGTACTGGAACTTCGTATGGAGATATGTATGTATATGAAATCAAGCCTATACTTATGGAGAAAATTGGTGCTATTTGAAAATGGTGCGGGAGGCCTCCAAACGTACCGACTTTTAGCTATCTTTGAATGTATTTATAATTCTTCTGTAGGTGTGTTTGTGAGTGAAATCCTCTTAAATGGTTGTACGGATTTTAACGCAATTGTATGTGTGTGTTTGAGTGGGTCTCTGGATGGTTTAGCCAGCTTTTTTTGCCATATCACCAGATCTGTACCGTTAGTTCGATTTTAAAAAATGAGGTATCAAATTAAGAGCTTTGGCTTATAGATATGTAGTTACGTTTTTGTTGAAAAGGGTTGCCACCTGATAAATAATTAAATGCAATTTATTTACAAGTAAATCAATTATTACAATATGGGTATTGATCAAATTGGGTTTGAAAAGGCTTTATTTCTTCATTACATGTAGGAGGGTTGCCACCTATGTATTTACAAAGATAAATTCAATATATAAAATAGTTAAAATGAGTTACTACAATATGAATATCAATCAAAATGATTTTGAAAAAACTGTTTTAAACTGCATGTGTGAGAGTTGCCACCTGTTTTGAAAACTTAATTCAACTTTAATTAAGAGAATTAGGTAATTTAAATATGTATCGCGACACGGGTGTCGGATAAAAAAGCATTAAAAAGGTTTTAGTTTGAAATTATTATTATTTAAATTATTATTTTAAATAGGGTTGGCACCTGTTTTCAAAAATAAATTCAATATATGCAATAGGTTAAACTAATTACTACGATATGGATATCAATTACAATGGTCTTAAAGGAACTTTATTTCTAAATTGCCTGTAGAAGCGTTGCCACCCGTTTACAAAATAAAGTTCAAACTTAAATTAAGGCGATTCGAAAATTGAAATATGTGTCCCGATACGAGCGTCAGACGAAAGAGATTGTGGTTTAAAAATATTTAAAAGAGAGTTGCCACCTCTTTACAAAGTTAAATTCAATGTAATTAATTACTTAAATATGGATATCAATCGCAACTGCTTCGAAGATATTTTATTTCTAAACTACAAGTAGGAGGGTTGCCACCTGTTCTAAATTTTATCTTGAACTAAGGGAATCAGATGATGTTAATATGCATCACAATACGGGTGTCAGACGTTTTAGTTTGAAAATAATTTGAAGAAGGTTGCCACCTGCTAACACATGTAGCAGAGTTGTCATCCGTTTCAAAATTTAAATGCAACTTGATTTTAGGGAATTAGATAATTTAAATATGTATATTTTGGTGTCACACAAGATAGTAGTTGAAAAATATTTTGCCATCTTTTAAAAGCTGAACTTATACAGAAGTTAGTGGATGAAATATTAAAATATGGGTGTCAATCGGAGGAGTATTAAGATATATTTAGCTTAAACACTAAGAATATGAAAAACGGCTGCCACCAGTTTAAAAGATGGGTAGCACTTGAAATGGGTTCAAAATTCTATCGAATAAAATCAAAAGTAATGTACAGTTTTTAACCTGAATATGCTCTAATTAATATCACGTATTCTACGTTTTAGTTTAGCGGCTTTGACTCCGACACAGCCTACAGGTGAAGACGAAGGCTGATCCTTTTTTTCAACTTGAAATGGTCTTAACCCCATGCGCCTTATTAAGGGTTAAACATGAAGACAACTTTAAAATATGAATTGCGGCCGAGTTTTGTTTCAGGTAAATATACCGCGAGCCCTTATCAATTTTAGCGTTTGACGATAAAAGGCAACATTTTCAACTAAATTATCGATTTTCCATTTGCGTAGATAATTTTCACTTGATCCAGTTTTTTTTTTTGTCACGAGACACTTTGGATTATGAAATACCGAACAGTTTTTTGACGTTTTCTGCAGTTATAAAGTTTAAT
Organism: Rhagoletis pomonella; assembly: GCF_013731165.1. Taxonomy (NCBI): domain Eukaryota; kingdom Metazoa; phylum Arthropoda; class Insecta; order Diptera; family Tephritidae; genus Rhagoletis; species Rhagoletis pomonella. The sequence goes on along the minus strand of NW_023465839.1, from coordinate 2,423 downwards.
AAGTCAGTCAGCCAGCGCCGTAGATCAAGATTTTGGGGGTGTTAGGCAAATTTCATATTTGGAATCATCTTTCACTCGCCAAGACCTACAAGAAATTTTTTTTTAGGCACTGTATAATAGATCTGCTTCAATTAAAATGTCATTAGCATTGCACTATTTATTGATAAGTGTCTCAATCCTTTAGATTGCGTGTATAATAAAACTGACAGCGCTGTCATAATTTGCCAAATGCCATTTGAGGTGGGTAGCGAGCTAATTGGTGCCGAAATTCGGCACACGTCCCAAGGAAATTATGTGTGCCAACAAAATGACAAATGAAGAAAGTGAGATTCCTTTGTGCCTTTCACCGCAATGCAAAAATAAAGAGTAGTGAAAAGAGTTTAGCGCAACCAAATGCGCAACAGCCACAATACATCCGCAAACATGCAATTCTCCTGCGTGAGTGAAGAAAGGGTTGTTGCAAATTGATAGTGACACGCTTTCATGCGCTCACGCACTCACCTTTCACCGCCATGCAGTCAGGCATTACTCGTAATCCCGCACAACACTTTTGTAATGATTAGCATTATTCGGTTCCCCTTTAATTTTGCACTCATAAAATCGAAGTCAATTTGCCAACAAAGCCAATGGCGACGAAAAACAGCAATTAACCCTGTCAATAAATACTTGTATGTACCTTCAGCAAATCGAAAATGAGACACACGCTGTGACAAAATTATGCGAACTCCTGTGAGGGAATCAACGACGTGGGATTGGCGAAACAGAAAGGTTCGATTGCTCACTAAATCGATCGATTGATTCGCAAACAATGAATAAAGTCGTTAAAGGTGAATTGCCAAAAATTGACAAATTTACAGGCGTGCCCATTGGGGTTTACGTGAATGTGTCTGACAGGGATTAGGGGTGTAAATTTGGGAATAAACACAGACAGACAAAAAAAAAACAATTATAATAGTGGCATTGGCAACCTTTAGAGGCAAACACGGGATATGGCGGTGAGTGGCAGGGTTGCGCAAATGTGCAAAAAATTCGCAATGAAACATACCCCGGTGTTTAAACTGGATACCTGTTGATTTTGGAAGATAGAAAATTAAACAGTTTTAAACGCGGATTAAAATGTCATCGCGGAGGTCATGAACTTTTAATAGTGTGAAAATAATTTCAGAGAATATTGTTATTCGGTGCTGAATGTATTTTTTGTGAATTTTATTCTCACGCCTTTTAGATATTGGGCCTTGCACAGAATATCTTTTATCGGTACGCATAACTTAAGCAATTTTTATGTGTGTATGTACATATGTATGTATGCCTTGGATGCAGCCCCTTTTCTCACATCCTATTAAATTCATTTCCATTTCTTTATTTAGCAAGCCGCTTGTTTGTTTTCGGGACCCTCTGTACATTTTAAGGCAACAGTATTAATATTTTGCACTGACAGCTTTAAAAAAGGGGTTACAACCGTCTGTATGGCACGTACAACGCTGTGAGTTGAATAAAAAGAAAAGGAATAGGAAAAGGTCCCCCCCAACTGTCGGCGTTAGCTTAGAGCTCACAGGACATCTTTTCGTGTTATTTTAAAAAATGATGTAAGCACAATGTAGACAGCACTAAGGTTTGACATTTAATATCCTTTGTTGTACATATACATATAATACATACATACATGCTTGTGTACATACACACATATGTCCTGTGCCCTGAACAGCACTTGCTTCCTTCAGTAGCTGTACTACCTACCGTAAACAGGAGCTGTGCTAATAGGCTGATCCCAGGAAGTAGCATGTCCCGTAGCGTCAATCATATGCAAATTTGTCGCTCAATATTAATTATAATATGAATTAATAAAGGAAATAAGTGTAAAATTTAGTTCCTCAAGTTATTGTTGCAAGACTCAATGCTTCCCAGTGTCTGGCATCTGCTTAGCCAGCTGAAACACTGCTTGCGTTTGCATTGATTTTTCTCTTTAACCCTTTCCTTTGGGTGACAATTTCCTCTTCAAGTACGCTTCATTACATTTCAGCCGAATCCGTTTAGAGCGAAAGGTTCAACCGTTTTAATAGTATTATGTGCGATTGAATTGAAATTAAAAGTGCTCGCGGACGTGCCTGACATTTACATTGAACAGAACTTGTTTGATTTTTGTGCACTTTTCGCTTTATTTTGAAATGAAATTTCGTTTCCTACCATCCGTTTGCAATGTCTCCAGCGCTACCACTACCACACTTCGTATAAGGGTAATTTCTGACTGCACACTAAACGATTTTTAATTTGCATATAATTTTGTGTCTCGATTTCGGTTCACTGTAATTTATGTTTTCAATCAAAATGCTGTACGGCACATATTGGCCAGAGCTCGGATGTGGCCATGAAAACTCAAAAAACGTATTGTAGCGGAGAAAGAACTCATTAAGGACGAGTAAAGA
>NW_023465838.1:0-8235 GCF_013731165.1 Rhagoletis pomonella | reverse complement strand
ACATTCAAAGCGAACATTTGCGTTTTAGTTGCTAGCCCTACATATATGTATATAGAATCACATACATATGTATGTATGTTGGGGTGATCCTTATGGGCACCTCTTATTTTGTTCTATGTAAAAAATAAGTACTTTGTATTTGTCTTAACTAAGAGTGGAGAGCCAGTTTGCTTAAAGTATTAACCACTTCATATTTTTACAGCAGAGTGGCTTTTGCTAATCATTAGGCAGGGACATAAGGTTGCCGAAATAGATGAGAATAAAAATCTAAGTTGCTTTGTCAAAATTATTCCGGTTTATTCAGTAAAACTTAAGTCCATTTATACAAAGATGTAATAGGAAGTCATTTCCAAGACTCCACCTCTAATTCCAGTAAAACTTGGCATAAAAAATGATGAGTCTATTTTTTGGTTTCCACACAAATCAAAATTAAATAGTCTCAGTTTCGATCGATGCTGGAATGACTCAAAACTTAGCCAATTTTGGAAAATGTCAAGATTTATTTGAAAATGTCCAAAGTACTTTGCAAAGATATCTCTTTGGCATAATCACACTTTCATAAGCAAGAGAATATCTTTAAAACCGTTACTTAAAGCCTCGAAATATATACGACCCTGAATCTTGCAAAGTACATCCTCCTGCCGGGAAAAACAAAATCAGGACAACAGTATCCTGTCTTCTGTATGGCACGACATCCCACTTGCTTCTCGCAGGTTGCCTTAGTCTCCATCACGAGAACACCGTCCAGCAAACACTGACCTACGACCGATATGCGGCGAATGAACGAATGCAGATGCAGAACAAAGACGACCACGAATGACGAACGACGAACAGCAGCGGAAGAGGCGTAAACAAACAAACCGGTAGGCACGGAAAAAATTGAAAAAAACAAAAACGAATTAAGAAAATAGAAAAAAGTGAAGTAAGAAATTTGCGAAATTTTAGTTCAGATAAGCGACACCGCAACAGCAGCCAACAACCAAAGAGCTGCCGCCACTGAACGCCTCCAAAGCGCCAGTTGACACGCTTAAGTGGTTCTAAGTAGTGTCGGCCGCTCACCGAATTCGAACTGCCAGGTGTTGGTGGCGATTTCTGATATGTAATTATAGTTGCTGCCGGCATCGCATTGCCTGCTCACCTTGTGGCTGGTCGAGTGTGGCCGGTTGAGGCTCCGCCGTCGAAGTGAATTCCTTTGCCGCCGGCTCCTCCAACATCATCTTGGCAGAAGAGAGATCGCGCGTCAGCCGAACCAAAGCCGGACCGCCGACGCTAACCGCAGGCACTATTTGGTAGAAATGCGCAGCTTTTGTATGGGTAGGTATTGGCGTTCCACATGTTTGTTGTTGTTGCAGTGTGGGCGTGGGCGTAACAGGACATGCAAAGAAATGTAAATGAAATGCAATGAAGGCGTTTCTCAAGAGTTTTTGTGTACGTATGTACTTAGATGTAACGGCAGATGAAAAGTAGAAGGTAAGGTGATAAACAAAAGCGAAGGGAACGAAGCAAAAAATAAAAAAGGTGGCACAACTTCGAAATGACACTTTGCTGTAGGTACAAAATGTAGGATCCTGCTAGCAGATAGCAAACGCGCAACCAAACACTCTGGGTTAACTGCATCGCACACAAAAGTTTAAATTAGTTTACCAGCTGGTTGCCAACCGCGCGCGCGGCACCAAAGCGGAAATTAGGCTAGTGAATAAACGGTGAGCAAATGGCAGGCAGCGACCAGCAAATAGTTTATTGTGTCTGCTTTCAGTTTTGGTTTTTTTGCAGCAGTTTGTGGCGCTTTTGCAGCCAAAGCGGCTTTGCGTTGCTCTCCGTCAACTCCTGCAACAAATTTTTTAATGTTGACTTCAGTGAAATGGGAGCGCTTTTGTATTTGGTCGATGCCGACAGGTTGCAGCTGCAGCGACACTGTCGTCCTTTTGCAAATGTTGACAATGCCACACAAAGTGGCATGCTATGTGGCAAGTAGTTTCGACGTGCTGTTGGGCGGTGTGGCAATGTCAATTTTGCGATTAACGCATTGGTACATTGCGCTGTTTGTGTTGCTAACAAACAAAGGGATGCGAATGCAGGGGCCAACGATTGGATAATTCCAGGCGGCGTGCTTTGCATTTAAAATGTCAGTCAACAATTTTGGTGAAACTGTATTCGAAAAATCACCAAAAAGAAAATTTAGTGGAGTTTTCAATGGAAACATTAATTGCTGCAACCTTGCAACCATGTACATACATATTTAATAATTTTCAGTAATGTTTTAAAGATTTAATTAATACAGTTTGATAGACTACAATAATTAAATACTAGGAAAGTGCTTCAACAAGGCCTAGAGGTTTTAGTTATTCAAGGAATAAGAACATCAATACACTAACGCCAGTGTTAGGACTCGTTTTTTTCGTTTTGGTGTGGGAAATCTCGAAGCTTAGATAATCGATGGAATTCTTCCCCTGGTCAAAGCAACATCGCAATAAAATATAGAACAAAGGTTTTTTCTTAACAGCGGTCGCCCCTCGGCAGACAATGGAAAGCCTCCGAGTATACTTCTGCCATTAAAACACCTTCTCATAAAAATACTATCGCCGTCAAACTGTAGGTCCCTCGCCTCAAATCGGAGTGGAAGCTCTTCCAAACGCTAACATATTGGGCAAGCGCCAATCTACTACCTCGGCGCACAAAAAAATAGTGGTGTGTGCTCTTAGCCAGACCCACCCACCGACATGTATTTCAACCCACTGAATCCGAATCTGAGATCTGAGACACATTCTAAATTTCGAGATAATTGGGAAAATTGCGAATTTTTCGCCATTTTTCGGTTTTTCGCAATTTACTCGAAATTCAAGAGGTATACGAGTCAAATAGACCTCAGATTCGGACTCCGTGGGTCGAATACATGTCGGTAGGTGGGTCTGGTTAAAAGAACATACCATATTTTTTGAGATAGGGCCTATCTATCAACTTTAAAATAAATTTACTTAATTTTCCAATGCAATTATGTACTAATTTTTATGAAATCCAGGTTTACTAGATCGTCTATAGTTACTGACGTTCTAAAGCATTTTGATTACGTATTTATTTAGATTTAAAATACGAAGTAATGCACTCCTCAAGTCCATACATTTTAACAATTAGTTCACACATACATACTACATATGTATTTACTTAATTCTTGAATTTTTACGTTATTAAATTTATTTACTATGTGCGGGTGTGTGTGTGTTTTTTTTTTTTGAAATTTGAGAGAATTGCGTCTGCAACGGTTATTCTTTTATAACCAAGCATAAAAATCTAATTTTGTACGCGTGTAGTATACAATTACAGTAACTTTTTTCGCTCGCCTTCTTCTTCTATTTCGAGGCTTTAACGCTGGATGCCAAGCAGCATCTTTGCTATGCTTTGTTGTTGCAAACTCATTTCCTACTTCATCTCAATTGCGGTAATTTATTGAATGAGCTAAAGCTTGTTTCTATGGAGTATGTTTGTGTGTTGGCACTATGTACATAATATGCATTTAATGGATTATATTATTTCTGTATGTATTTATAGCAACATGTTTTAAAATGGAAAGCCTGTTGCTAGCCAAGTGATTGTTGCTGTGATGGACGGCAATGACGATGCTCAATCATTGTATGCAGTGCGAAGTTATTTTATGCAAAAAAAAAAATTATGATTAGCATCAAATGGTTTAAATTGATCGCGAATGCATATCTGCATACATACGTACATACATACATATATATGTTTACTTACTTACGAGCATGTGAATTTTGCTTTAGGCGTTTCAAGCATACATAGTATACAACAAAGTGTATATGTAGCATGTTCGATGTGATTTTGAGTATGTTTATATGTACATTAGAGTGGTCCATAATAATAAAGTCGGAATTTTAATGCCGCCACCCCCTAGGATTGTTCTGAACCGAAAATAAATATACCCCTATTTTTTATTTTGAAATCAAAAAATATTTAGGAAGTGCTCACAGCGCTCAAAGTTTTCCATGTATTTTGTATGGGGAAAAAACAAATTTACGTAAAAATGGTATAAAACTCTTGAAAATCAATATTTTTCAATCGTAAAACTGTGGTTCTCTTCAGGAGACTTAAAATATTAATATCCAATTGTTTATTTAACAATTTTTTATGATTAAAAATTTTTCATTGGTCCCCCCATTGCATTCTCTAGGACCTATAAGATATAGTTACCATGAAAAAATATTTAAAGAAGCAATTGGGTATTATTACCGGGAATCTCCTGAAGATAAACTAAGTTTTCCCATCGAAAAATATTGATTTTCCAGAATTCTACACTATTTCTACGAAACGTTGTTTTTTTCCCATATAAAATACATTGAAAACTTTGAGCGCTTTGAGCACTCCCTAATTTTTTTTTTATTTCAAAATAAAAAAATAGGGGTATTTTTTTTTTGGTATAGAACAATCCTAGGGGCTGGCGGCATTAAAAATGCGACCTTATTTTTGACATACATTTTTAGACCACTTTAATGTACATCCTGATATGCCTTTGGTGCGTATAAATATGAGCATCGTCGGCTACCCAATTTAGCAACAAACAGCTGCTATTTTCATATCAACATTAATTTACTAGATCCGCAATTTTCGTTGCAAAGTCAACAATGAAGGCGGTCACTCATACGCCCCGTCTGCCGTGTGATGATCCTCTTTGACAGTTTTTACGCTTAGGCCCAGGTTTTCTTTCGGTTTAGAAAATAGGCTTTGCATTTACTCAAAATCATAATTTAATGTCGCAGCCTTTTTATGCATATTTTTTTTATTAAAAGTTATGAAGGGCAATTTAAAATATAAAAAGAAGTCCAATAATTTGCACGAGTTTTTTTTTACATATTTCTATGCTATAACTCTCAGACGGTTCAAAAATCAAATGAATGAAATGAACTTTGTTAGAACAGCAAACAAGTAAGCACAGCTTCAACGGCCACCACTGACAGTAAACATAATTGCAGCGGATAGCGGGTAACGGGCTGACGGGTACCCGAACGAATTTTCCGACTGGAATCGATCAGCCCGAAAAGTTGAGTGTCCAACCAGGGCCGTCGAGAGAAAACTCAGGGCCCTATATATAAATTGTATTAATTCAAAAGCATGTGAGCATTTTATCTAATGTATAGAGTCAGAAACAATCAACACGTATCGGAATATATTTATAATAAAAGCCTATAACAAAGGTGCATTTGTGCACATTGTGAAAATATAATAACAAGTTACGGTTTTGATATTTCAGGCCCCATAAAAAGCACGGGCCTGGGGGGTTCACCATCTTAGAGTCTAGCGCTTAGGTGATTTAATACTTAAGTACTTATGTACGTTCGTATGCACGAGTTCTTATATATGTGTGTAATTTCTTCAAGCTTTCAATTCTGTTGAGATGCTCAGACACAGTTCGTCACCGACATTAAATAATAATAAAACGCGTCTGTCATGCTTTGAAATTAACATACAAATTCTAGCTACTAATTCTCTGTAAGTACCGTTTGACGCCAGCTCCGGCTACTGAAATTGAAATTCGAGATGTGCTACTAAGAGCGTAGAGTGATATGCTCGCCAACTCGTCTTGCTATTATTTTCAAATTTTTTTTTGAAGCAATTGTTTTTAGTTTTTATTTATATGTATGTATACATATTTATTTATATTTTTATGTAATTGATTTTTTTTGTTTTATTTTTACCCGCGCCATTGTATTCTCAGCTCTTTATTTATACGTAATTCGTTTCCATTGTATTCTTAGTTTACTATGTACATACAACACACAGCTAATATTCTTGGCTATTGGGTAATCTGTTTGTTGACAAGGGCAATGCTAGCAAAGTTATGGTTGAGAAGCAGCAGCGGCGGCCACAAAGCTCGCTCGAGCTAAATCGCTCGTGCCCATATAAATTACGCTTTAGTTTATTTTAGTTATCCATTGTTTATATTTAAGCGGCGATTTCCGCGTTATAAATAGCACAGCTCAGCGCACCGCAAGCTGGCCATCATCAGATCGCACTATCAATTTCTATTTTCAACTAAGTTCAGTCCAAACTGAGATTACATAAATCGTGTTTCATTTTTTTTCCTTATTAGCTAGTTAAGTAAACTACCGCCTCATGTTTTTCTTGGCTCTTCTTTATTGCCGCGCAAAATTTAAATGTTCTCGTAAGTAATGGTTGGGCGCCTTCTTCCTCCACCTTCCACGCCTTCACGATCGCTGGTGGGTGACGGCATTAACATGCATATTAAGTCGTCTTCTAATAACAAATTGCTGGCAATTCAAAGTTGAGTGCTACTGACATTTCGACTGCTACATAATACACGCGCTGTCAAGTAGCTACTATAAATTAAACACTATTATTTGTTGCGACTTGCTGATGTAGTACCTACTCGCACTTAAATATATGTATGTAAACATGTATATGTAAGTAATTTGTTTGCGATTTTAAGCTACATACATACATACATGTGCATAAGATGCTTTCCGAAAAAGCTAGGGAAAAAATAATAATTTATAGTATCTAGGGCATAAATTGCCTATTTAATGATTTTATGAATCTGCTTTATGCCGTTTATGCTTACAGAACTTTTTTTTTATTAGTATACAAGAAAGCTAAGTAAGCAGATATATGAATAACTAAATGGAAAGAAGAAAATATTGCAAAAATTAAAATAGCGGATGACCGAAGGCAGGGCCGGATCTACTGGGGGAGGTTGTTGGGGGGAGAGGGCGAGTTATTCCAAAACAAAAAATTTGACCTTAAAAAAATTGGTCGAAAATAGTGTTCTTCGAAAAAAACATGGAAAATCCAACGGATATATTAAAAAAAAAACATTTTTTGTATTTTTTATTATGCTAGTATTATAGATTTTGAGACGAGCAACACGATTCCACTGTTCAAAATTCGAAAAAAATTTGAACACCTTAATTTGATTACGAATACAAATTTTAATAATTTCGATATTAAGTTTTTAATCGTACATTTTTAGTCATTGGACAGATTAACATTTTTCCATCACTGCTTCACAGTTCAGAAATTTTCCATATGGTATGGTCGTCCTATGGGTAAGTGGAAAACCCATGCGTGTGATGCGGTAACCAAACAGTGTGTGACGGCGGATATGCACCTGGAATATCCAACCGATGGTTTAGTTAGAGAAATACCAATCAGTGAAAAAATTTCCAAAATCCGCATCAAAGTCAAATATATTTCTTCCAACAGTCGGAAATTTCAGCCTTCCTGACAACGAGATATTGGATAGTTTCATGGACTTCACTGCAGCGCTGAACATATCGCACACCTACATCTAAAGTGGGCTAACTAAAAACTCAGAGAGGGGAATTTAACTGCTTGTGGATCGTACAGATTTAACGCAATTATTACAAAAACAGGTATAACAGTAGTTTTTTAGTTAATGTATATAGTCAGGAAAAAACAAATTTCCATTAATTGAATGTAGGTCCTATGAATTGATTTATGCGAAAAAATCACCCAAAATTTTTTTTTTAGTTGATCGCACTTTAGATCTAGTTGTGCGATATTACTTAGTTAGTAGTACCAGCCATCAGCATCGAAAAATCCTTAAAAATCCATCCTCTAATCAAAGAACGTAAAACGAAATTGATAAAGTTTTGATCAGCAACTAAAAAAAAAAAAACAATTTGTGTAAATATTTGTCTCTTGTCCCAGATAATACAATTAATCATGGTTAATAAATGTAAAGAGGATTTTCTTATCCTTATCGGTTGATCGATTCACGTATTGCCAAGAATTCAAGGTGAATGTAGAATAACCATTTAAATATTTTCGTTGCCTTTAGTTATGGGTAATTTAGTCAGAATGAAAAATCTCGTTAATGAGTGAAGATGCGCTTTGATTGTCCATAAATATACCTGGCTTGAAAGTAAGAATAACTGCTTCAACATTTTTCAAATTCTATATAAATATTCTTGTCTCTTTCCGACATTTTTCCTCTGTATAACTAATTCTTATTTCTAGTGTTTAAGTACTGCGCGAAATCTCCCTCGTTTTCTTGCACCTACCTAGAAGCATACGAGAAGTTTAGCTGTGATTAATGCGAGTTCATATTTCATATTTCTTGCCTGGAAAGATGCAACTTCTAACCGCTAACAACTGTCGGCCGAGAATTGTATCATTAATACATACATACATACGTACATACCCAATGTGCCAAACGACGTCGTAACGACGTCGTTTCCGACTCGT
>NW_023465837.1:0-8236 GCF_013731165.1 Rhagoletis pomonella | reverse complement strand
TATAAGTATGTACCTAAATACGTTAAAATGACATGCACAGAGTTTTACAATTATAGCAAAAGCCAGAAGTTTTGAAACAAGCTCACAGCAACGAAACAAATGACTGATATTTTAATGTTACCTTGTATTTTTTTTTTTCGTGAAACCTAGATTACTTATAAGTACCGTGCCGTACAAAATTATTGGCTCGGAGACACTTTCATCCGATCACAATTTCTAATCAGATCTTTTAGAAAAATGTTTAAAATGTAGCTTTTGAGCCAATTAGTAAAGTGCAAGTCTGAAGTTACCAGAAAATTTCGTTGATTTTTTGCAATTATTTATTTTTTGCTGACAGTGTCTTCCACATACAAAAAACTGTCGAACATAGTTTGTATGGAAGAAACTCTCAGTAAAAACAATACCAAATATATTGCCTCGTTCAAAGCCATGAGCAAAATCGTGAATACATGGTTTTCCGCAAATCAAGCGGATCTTAGTAATTTTGATAAAAATCTTAGCGAACTCCGCACAGCTTTGAAAAGTACTGGAATTTCTCAAACTGTCAAAATCCATTGTATCCTTAAACATTTAAAGCAATCTATTTCATTCTTGAATAACGATGGTTTAGGATTATGGTCCGAGCAGGCCGGGAAGTCAGTTCATAGGGAATTCATTAAATTCTGGGATAGATTCAAAATAAATATGATTGATAAACCAACTTTTGTGAGTCGCCTGAAGAAAACTGTAATGACATTTTCATTCCAGCATATATAAAAACTTAACTAAATAATAAAATATTTAAATACTAAAATGTGTGACTATATTATATGGTAAGCCAACAAAAAAAATAAAAGGAAACAAAAAACAAATATAAAAAAATAAAGCAAGAAAAAAATATAAAAAAATAAAACCAAAAAAGAACAAAGAGGTGCAAAGTAAGTGGCCTCTACGTGGTGCGCCTTGGAAACGATTGAAACTGGCTAAAAACTTACATAAACTTATATTTTCACATAATATATATACACACATTTACTCACACATACATTGTTGAATATTTAATGCACAAGGATGTTTTTCTCTTTCGCAAAAGTCGGCCCTATCATAGCTATGTAAAATGTTGATATCTTTAAAACAGGAGCAGCTAGGATTTCAATTCAAAGGGTTTCTTAACCTAAAAATATCAACAAATACAACCCTGCTTTCAGTTTTTGTCGACATTTTTATGCAACCTATCTTTGCTTCCTGCCCACCGTGTACATAAGTCAAACCGTGTTCTGAACACAACTTTGAGTGAATAATGGTGGGCTGACTTTGTAAAATGGTCCCATCGATTAGGCGGTAAAAGAAGTATTACTTAGCTTATGGTACAGCTCTCCAATTTTCAAATGCACGTAATTTGTGTGTATTTGTTCAGCCGATTATTCACATTTGAAGGAGGATAATGCATGAATTAATGGAAGTAAAGACGGTTTATGCAAATAAGCGAGCGCGTTTGTTAACCGTATAAAATGTATGTATGTATATACACATATATTCAGAATGACGAGATGAACTAGTTCAGCCCTCTCTGTTTGTAAGCACGCTAACTCGAACATAATTTAGTTATTTTAACGAAAGTCGGTGTCGAAGTTGCCTTTGGTATAATTTAGGTTAGTGGTTAATTTTGTCGAAATCTGCCAATAACCACGCCCACCTCCCACGTAGTAATTAACAATATTTTTGTTTTATTATAATTTGTTTTATGAATTTTGCTGTTCAAATTTACATTTCAAATATATCAACAAACATTTGTAGGTACTTTTGCACCAGTTGTTGCCTATGGGTTAATGACAAAAAAATCCTATATATTCACAACATTTCATGTATTAGTTTTCAAATAAGCATATTGTCAATGGCTGGTTTGCTGTATACTGTGATTGTTTTCAGTTTTCAAATATGAAAACTTTCAAAACAAAATTTCAGAAGGGTTCCTGTTTTTTTTTTAAGGGGTTGAGGAGTTCCATTACTTTGAGCAACTTTTTTAATAAACTATTAATTTAAATGTTTCCTAAACATATTTACAACGCAGTTCTGCAAGAGGGTACCATAACTTTTTTTCAAATAACGTATATTTGGAACAACCAAAATTAATCGATATGGATACATACATTTATGTTCGTATGTACTACTTATGTATGTATATATACATAAAAATGCTCAGAATAAAAAGAGAAGATGATTAGTCCATGTCCGTTTATTTGCGTACACGAAAACTCTAGCAAAAGTTGAGATATCTCAACGAAATTCTGTACGAGGGTTTTTTTTATCTAGGGCAGCAGGGTATTGAAAATACAAAAGTCGAACAATAACCTGGTCCCTCTCATAAAATGGTAATTTCGAAAAATGCCAAAACTACAATATTTCCTTAATTACAGGAACCAAATTGCTTAAAAACTGCCATGTTTATTATTATAGTTTTGGAAAATGGACATGGGATATATTGCTAGCTTTAAACATCAATTTGCTCAAAACATACGTTTAGAACAGTGTGCAAGCTTCTACCACATGTGTGGTAGATCAACCACGTATTTTTTTTTAAATTTGGGTGTCTACCACATCTACCACACAAGGCTTAAAATCTACCACATTTTTAGACAGAACATTTGTTTACAATTTTCACATAACTCTAGAATTTCAACTCAATTGTAATTTGAAATATAAAAATTAATCAATAGATTTTTAAAAAGGTACATCATAAATTTTGCTTTAAATATATCTGTGCCTTAACTTTCTAATATTTCAAAAATACGCCTATTTATATTTGCTAAAGTATTATGCAATGGGAAAATAATTTGGTCGATTTTTTTGCATACAAATAAAATATTATTTTCTTCATGATTATATTCTCTAACTAGAAAACTAATGTTATACTTATTTTTGCACCAATTGCGTGGAATCTGTACGATCCACTAGCAATTATATTTCCCGATTTAATTTTTGAGTTGTGCTTCTTTTGACGACGGTGTGCGATATGTATACCCAATAAAATATGAATTGGAAAATCTACCACATCTTATTCAAATCTACCACATTTTTTCGATTCTACCACACTAAAATAAAAAGGGGTTTGCACACAGATTTTTTAAATCTTTTTTTGAGAAAAGTTGATAATTTGCAACTTATTGTAAATGGTAGGAACCACCACAAACCCACAAATCAGGTTTTAGAATCTTTATTAAATGCTTGACCCAATAGCGAAGAAAAAAGTACGAAGAAACTTGTATTAAGAATTTTTTAAATAAGTAATAAAATGTATATATCTAAAGTTAGAATTAGAAGCGCTTAAATTTGTTTACTTATTTTAACGTAGATTTATAGGTATGTACATATGTAATAATTTCTGCACATACCTTTTATTGGTACATTGGTAATACTTATTTAGAAAGCTGACAATTTTCGAAACAGAGATGTAAAAATCGTTAATAATTAACATTTTTCATAATGACATTCTTGGCAGAAAAATATTTCTCTAATTAATATTTTCATTTATTATAAATATTTGTACAAATTTAAGTGAAACAAATTAATGATAACGCTCAATAAACTATTTTTCGAGTTGAAATTTTGAAATCTGTTCAATAAAATTCAACCTTGCGTATTTTTCAGTGGGTTTTGTGTATTTAGAATATTTATATCGATTGATTGGTACTGAATGAATGTGTGCACACATAGCAAAAGCTGCATTCATCTGAATGCTTATTCAGTGTTAAAAGTTAATGTTTCGTCATTCAGTTTTTTCAATCTTTCTTTGAATATGTTAATGTGTGCAATCGTATCTACTTTGAGTGAATGTAGAATTGGAAAATTATAAGCCACATTCCCCAACAAGGAAAAATTCAATGAAAACATAATAACATAAAATTGATGATTTTTAATTTCATATGATTTCACAGTTTTACAGCTCTGATACAGACATACATCTTATTCCTAAACTGCTGCTTCGCATGTTTCTTTAATTCACTATCAATATTAAAGCATACATTTAGGGTCATTTCCGCCCCAACCCTGTACATGTATGGTATGTATGTATGTATGATTTTTTCGCTCTATTTTAAACTAATTTGAAATTTTTAAAATTGCCTGCACATCAGCATCTAAATAACTTTGTAATGATATACCTTAGAAGTATAGTTTAGCCGTAAAAGGGGTGTAAAGGAAACATGATTGCCTATTTATATAATTGATATTAAAAAACCGTTGTGGGAAAAATTTTAGTAAAATAACTTCAAAACTGAGGGAATTATTTATAAAATAGTTAAAATTTAATCAAATTTTCAAATACTGTTATCTCGAAAACCGGAGCCAATCTGGTAAAACGGGGGATGCCATTGAATTTAGAACGTCCCAATTAAGTGAGTTCAATTTTCACAATCTTTGCTCAAAATTTACAACTTGAACAACGTAATTTGAACCCAGCTTATTCTTTTGTTTCCTATTTCATGTTTATTCCTCGTCTAACTTTTGAAGCACTTGATAAAAAAGAATTACACTTATATTAATCGATTCATTAAGAGAGTACGAATAAAATTATATATAAAAAGTAGGTGTGCTCCTAAATTTAAAAATAACATTTTTTTGGAGAGTGTACCTATTTTTTACCTATATAATGTTTTCAAAAGTTGGTACACAGTTTCTTAGCTTAAGGATGGAACTCAAGAGCTACGTATTTATTGAACTGATAAAATTAAATTTGAGGTCAATATTTGCCAAAAATAGCTTGTAGTCTGTTTTATGTAATAAGTAGCATGAATTTTACTGAGCATGTTTATTTTACGAGGAGGAAGTGTCGAAAGCCTAACCCCGTCCGTGTGAGACATTAACCCAAACTAAAATTCCTACCGTCATGTACCGTTCCCCTCCCGGTACCACCGTCAAGGATTTCGGCGGGATTATAACACTGTGTGACTGATAAGGTTATAGATCTATTCTCTTCCTCTTCTTCTTATTTGGCGCTGTAACCGCCAAAGAGATTTTGACCAACTGACGCCAATTAGAAATGCCAAGTGAAGCCAGAATACTTTCAGAGCTGGGGCGTCGGTATCCATTCGAACGACATGGTCAAGCCAGTTGAGCCGCTGTATTTTAATACGCCATATACCAGCACGGGCATGATGAGTGATTTATAGTGTGGTTTTCGTACGTCGAGAGAGGACTTTACTCCTGAATTGCCTACTCAGTCCCAAGCAGTACTTGTTGGCAAGAGCGATTCTGCGTTGGATTTCCATGCTGACATTATTATCGGTGTTAATGCTGGTTCCCAAGTAAACGAAATTCTCTACTTTCTCGAAATTATAACTGTCAAAAGTGACGTGGGTGCCAAGGCGCGAATGTGCTGATTGTTTGTTTGATGACAGGAGATACTTCGTCTTGTCCCCGTTTACCACCAGACCCATTCGCTTTGCTTCCTTGTCGAACTTGGAAAAGCCAGGACAGACTTCGCGGTTTTTCTTACCGATGATGTCAGTGTCATCGGCATAAGCCAGCAATTGTACGCTCTTGTAGTAAATTGTTCCTAAGCGGTTCAGTTCTGCAGATCTTATTATCTTCTCCAACATCAGATTAAAGAAGTCACATGAAAGAGAGTCGCCCTGTCTGAAACCCCGTCTGGTGGCGAACGGCAACAGAGCAGAGCTGGTGGTATTGCTCAACGTCATTTTTCACAGGCGTATGAGTTTTGAGGGGATACCAAATTCAGACATAGCGGCATATAGGAACCTCCTTTTAGTGCTTTCAAAAGCGGCTTTAAAGTCGACAAATAGGTGATGAGTGCGGATCCTTTTCTCGCGGGTCTTTTCCAAGATTTGGCGTACTGTGAATACCTGGTCTATGGTAGACAATACATTCGATAAGACCTTGCAACCTGTCCTTACTTAGAAGGATGATCCCACGGTCGGATGATCCCAAGTCGGTTTGTTGAAGAGTGCTCTCTCACAGCAGGTGTGAGGGTCGAGCGCTGAATCCATTGGCCGTCTGTTTTGATTGCAGCTTTTTGACGTTGAACTTTCCCTGCATTGCTGGGGGCCTTTTTTTTGCTTCCCCGAGGTTGGGTCGTATATTGGATGCATCAATATAGTAGTGCGAGTCGATGTTTGGCCCTCGGAGTATACGCATGTACATCTAAAACATGGAAGCATGCCTTCCGTCTATCACAATATGCTCGATTTGGTTCCCGTTTTTCGATGTGGAGACATCCATGTAGCTTGAGAGAACGAAAAATGACACTGAAGATGGCACAACGCCGAAACCGGTTTGTCTCCAAACCAAATTTGACAAGGGATGACGGAAAATCGTTCCACAACACATCACACTCCTACCTTATACGTGTCGGGGGCAGCGCTAATATGTATGCTCTAAGCTAAGAGAGCCCTGGATGCCTCGTCCTTCTCTTCCATCGGGGCATTGGCACATATGAATGAGATGTTGAAGAATCTCGCTTTGATGCGGATTGTGGCTAGACTTTCGTCCACTAGAGTGAACGCCGGTCTCTCTCCCACCACAAATCCAACACCGAGTTGCACTCCTTTACGTGGCAAGACTCACGCTTACCTTTCTCGCCCCGTCCATCGCATTTCGTGGATGGAGGTGATGTCAGCCTTTATTTTCCCTAGAACTTCAACCAGCCGGGCAGAGGCACCATCCCGATTAATCCCCAGCGCACGCGGGGTGTTACGCTCTCCCACTTTACCTCGCTCCCAAACTAGCGTTCGGTCGCTACCCAGAGTATTCATGGATATAAATATCCGGACGTAGTTAGCTGCGATTTGAACCGTAAGTACACGAATCACTTCTGGCCACTCCCAGGTGAATGGCAGTCAAAAGCTTTGCAGTACTGGGCAATGTACAAAACATAGTGGCCAAAAACGAATATCTCAACTAAACCCTGATGAATTTTTTTAAATTCGCTCTACATACCTGTATAATAAACCAAATAGCCGGACAAAACGTTAAATGATATACATATGTATGTATGTATAAATATGAGGGCGTATTGAACATTTTGAGTACGCAGATTTTTTAGGCTGGTGTATTTATTTATGCTAAATATATTACTTGATTTTGTTTTGTCACACTTAAGAAGTAAACGTCTTGGCTGTTCACCCAACCGGTCTATAGTTTTATCAATAATCTCAGATTGGTTCTGTGATACAAAACTTTCGTCGTACGCTTAGAAAAGACACAAACCTAAAGACAAAGTAATAAAGAATTGAACTATAAATTTCTTTATAGTTTCCGTTCAATCAATTTTTGCTCATTGTCGACTGCAGCCAGGTTTTCCTTTTAAAATGGAAGTGCTTTGAAGTTAGAGATAATAACTTGATACAGAACCGGATGATCCACATATCTACTTTTTAAATCAATTTACTAATTATTTTGTTAGCGTTGGGAGTATAACTTGTTATACAGTATGTATACAGGAAAAACCTTGAAATTTAGGGGGGGCCGAAATTATCAAGCAAGCATTTCGTGGTACTATTTTTGAATATCTAGGCAAAAATTTGAAAGTTAGGTGAAGAAGATTCGTGTATATTTACGTTGTCCGGTACCTTAGAATATGCACGACCCAGATATAACCAAAAACCTGAGAAAAAATATTTTTCCTTGGTTTCGTTTTCGGCGATTTTTTGTGAACAAATTTATTTCTGGCCTGTAGTTCATGGACATATGTATGTACGTCGGTCGTTAGCTGTTGCAATAAATACAATTATGTGATTTTTCCTTTTAATCAAACGAGGGCAAGAAATATCATTTTTCATGCAATTATTGATATGGAATATTAATTTATCTCTCGTTAATTAACTTAGTGGCTAAAGCATTATCTGCCAAGCTTCATTGTAGAAGGCATACTTTTAATCTATATATACAGGGTGTCCCAGAAGTAACGTGCCAATTTTCAGGGGAAGGTAGGTGGGGGCGGTGAGCTCACTGATAAACAAAAAATTTTCAGGTAAAAGTGTCACCGTTTTTGAAATATTTACATTTTTTTGAATTAAAAAAAAATCGTACCTTTTCATGTGTTTTCTTTAACTGCAACTACAAACCGGGAAATACTTAGTAAATTTTTATGTAAAGTACTTTCAGATAGTTGCCTCTCCATACTCAAATGCAATGTAGTTAAAATATATTAAGGAACCATCATAAAATTAGGACTATTTCTGGATTTTTAACTTTTTTATATTTTCTTCCCCAAATTTGACTATCTCGGGTGAAAAAAAAA
>NW_023465836.1:0-8236 GCF_013731165.1 Rhagoletis pomonella | reverse complement strand
GATCCTGTCCAACAAAGGCCTTAAGCGTATTGTCGCTCTTATACTTCCCTGGTTGATGTTTTATATCCGTCCTGAAGGTGGGAGAACTCGGATTAAGGAAAGAGGGTGTTATGGAGTCTGTTCACTTTCAATAAATCAAGTATTTGCCGTAAATTTTAATCTTTAGGCCAAGAATTTTTTTTCGTTAAAGTCCATAGTTTCCATCAAGAAAGAATAGGAATTATATTATTATTACTGGAATTTCTGGCGTTACTTGAGGCATTGTCTATGCAACTTCCAGATTCAACAAACTGTTTCCAGGGGATCTCGAAATTGTAGCCAAAGTCAACTTTCCTTATCGGATAATGCAACTTCTGTACTGAGGCCTGAATTTGTACAGAATGGAAGCCAGTTGTTCGCAGCCCGTTAGACGCCCCAAGGCTCAGAGCAAGTCGACCGTGAATTAAATATCACTTTTGTCGGGCAGCCAGGCGTCGATAAGGGCTCTTGGTTCTATGGCTATGATTCTCATCTTAAGTAGTAAAAAACAGTATATAGACAACGTTTAAGATTTAGCATGCAGACGTAACGTTACCTTGAACTATGCATTGCCTAAGAATAGTTATTCAGCCTTACACGGTTAACATAGATCTCTGCCCGGGAGAACTACCCTCCTCAAAGGTGTGAACTGTGCTCTCCAGCGAACAGTATGTTAAGATTGATGCGAAAAGGCACAGAGAGTAATGGCACAGAAAAGAAAAGGCCAAAACACCCGTAGTCTGAGTTCGATCCGTTACTGTTGCAGAAAAAATGTCGGCAGATCAATAGAAGCGGGTCCTAACCGCATTTTCAAAAGTATTGCTACAAATGAAGCAGCCCAACAGAAATCCGTGAGAGGTGAGTAGGCACCTAACGCGCCTAAACACTAAGACAAATGACAGATGGCAAACTAGTTCGAAAGACATTGGTTATTCTAGTTACAAATTCGTAGAGATTTCATTGTTTAAAAAAGAAAAATATATATATATATATATTTTTTTCGACTTCATAAAATTTTTAGAACATATTTTTTATATTTTTATACCCGAGCGCACTTGTGCACAAGGGTATATTAATTTTGTTCACATAACGGTTGTTTGTAACAGCCAAAACGAATCGAGATAGATATAGACAAATGTATACATAAATGATCAGGATGAAAAAAGAAATCGATTAAGCCATGTCTGTCTGTCCGTCCGTCCGTCCGTCTGTCCGTCTGTCCGTCTGTCCGTCTGTCCGTGTACACGATAACTCGAGCAAAAATTGAGATATCTTAACGAAATTTGGTATGTAGGTTTCCCTTAATCCAAGGTAGGTTGGTATTGAAAATGGGCGAAATCGGACTTTAACCACGCCCACTTCCCATATAACGGTAATTTCCAGAAATACGAAAACTGCGATATTTTAGTAACTACTAAAGATAATTCACTCAAAATTGATATTTATAATAAGTTTTAGACGAAAAATAAGAATATTATAAATTTTTGGAAAATGGGCGTAGCCACGCCCACTTATGGTTATATGTGTATATCTTGGTAACCGCTGCACCAATTTCTTCCAAACTTGGCACAGTTGTTGGCCTTCGCACAACATACTAAATGGCCGAAAATTTTTAAAATCGCTCAATAACCACGCCTACTTCCCATATAACGGTAATTTTCAGAAATACGAAAACTGCGATATTTTAGTAACTACTGGAGATTATTCGCTCAAAATTGATATTTACAATAATTTTTCGACGAAAAATAAGAATATTATAAATTTTTGGAAAATGGGCGTAGCCACGCCCACTTATGGTTACATGTGTATATCTTGGTAACCGCTGCACCAATTTCTTCCAAACTTGGCACAGTTGTTGGCCCTAGTACAGCATAAAAAATCGCCGAAACTTTTTAAAATCGGACAATAACCACGCCCACATCCCATATAACGGTAATTTAGAGAAATACAAAATCTTCGATAAATCAGTAAATATTGAAGCTAATTTATTCAAAATTGATACTTGCAACAATTCTTTACCAAGAAATACGTTTATGGTAAAATTTTGGAAAATGGGCGTGGCACCGCCCACTTATGATCACATATAAGTATATCGGTAACCGTTCTACCAATTTGTACCAAACTCGGTGTGGTTATTGTGCTTGCCACATATAAGCAAAACGTTGAAAATTATTGAAATCGGACTAAAATAACGGCCGCTTCTCATATAACGGTAAATTTCAGAAATGCTTGAAACTTCAATATTTCGAAATTGAAGGACGCTAATTTACTCAAAATTGATACACCCCGGCTTACCATCTAGCGGAAGGTTTCGGAAAGGTGAAAAAACATATTTAATACTTGCGCCGGGTATTTAATGTTCGGCTCCGCCCGAACTTAGACTTTCTTACTTGTTGAATTAAATATTTTCAGCTTCTTCAATTTATATCTCTTCTTGGTTTTGGATTTTGTTGTTCTAGAAACAAAATATATATTTTTTATTTTATTTAATTTTTAGGATCTTATTTTATTTTTTCAATCTTAATTTTTTTGTCGTTTTCAATTTATTTTTCTTTTAATTTTTAAATTTTGTTTTAAGAATAAAAAATATTTCTTTTGATTTCATTCAATTTTTTGGGTAATATTTTCTTCTTTTTGATGTTTTTCTTTTTCTAATTCACATCTCTTTTAATTTTTTTATTTTATTATTTTAAAAAGAAAAGTATATATTTTTTAATATCATTTGACTTTTTAAAATGTCTGTGGTGCATTCAGCATTACAATTAGTGTCCATAATTTTTCATATTTTTTCCATTAAGTATGTTTTTTAGATTTTGTATCACTAACTTCTTATCTTTGACCACTGTCTTTGAATTCACTTTGTATTATTTTGTATTCCGTTACTAAATAAATGACAACGAGCTTATGTTGTTTTTGCTGCATAGCTGTTGCTCTCTCAACACCGGCTGGAAAGTACAAGGTCAAGGCGAATTTTTACAAGGTGGTGTTGACAGAACAAAAACAAAAGTTACAACAACGAATTAAACCCAGATTGACAATTGACAAAGCAAAATTACAACAAACACATCATTTTGACAAAAGGTACAATATTCGCCGTGAAACCAGCGGACTCGATAGCACCACCTTGTATAGATTCGCCTTGTACAAGGTCAAGTAGGTGACGGAGCAGCTTTGTTACATTAGCGATATAATTTTTGTTCGACCGCCAAACTGACAACAAGCATTTGGATTCTACGGAATATTAGTGTCTCTATTGTCGCATAGTAATAACAACGACACTAAAGTGGTGACCCCGACTAAGTCAATTGGCACAATCTTGCTGTAGCCTTTTAGCACACGTAGCCAATAAGAAGTAAACATTACAAGATGTGGTAATGTCTACCGTGGACTCCAACGCCACTACAACTCCAAATGGAGCCGGCGTTATACCAGAGTCTCACACGTGGTGAAGCAGCAGGCCTGCAGCCTTATCAACGCGCCGCCAAATAATGCTTCGCAAGAAAAAGCAACCGCAGCTGACGTCAACGCCGTGGCGTTAAAAACTGATATGCCCGCAATCGACCGCAGAAACACCGATGTCTGGTTTCTGAGTCTGGCTTACTGGTTTCCAGCAATGGGTGGGTATTAAAAGCGACAAGCAAAAATTTAACACCGTTATGGCTTTATTAGGACCGAAAACTCTGCAAGATTTTTTAGCCCATGAAACGCCCACTTATCACATTCTGCACCCAGAGCCAACAACGCCGGCTCAACCAGATGCTGAACGAAACGCAATTGGGGATCAGAGGCCCAGTCAACTTTACTCAGAAATGATGCGCTTGGTAGGTAATACCATGAGCCAGTCAGCGGTAAAAAATATAGCCGCTTGTTCGGGATCTGCAAAGGAATATTTAAAAACAGGAGATGCCATCGTGGACACCATCGGTTTGCAAGTAAATAGCTGTACGAGTCAAGCAACACATTCAACACCAGCACCTTCAACAGCCACGCCGGTCCAAAACCAACCAAAGGGTGAGTACACTGAGTTATATGGTTCCATAAATGAACTCTCAAAACGCTTTGACCGAATTTACGCTGAGCGCGGCACAGAACGCGGCCGCCACCAACAAGAGAGCCGACGCCAGTCACGCGAGCGACGTCGAAGCAGGACACCATTCTATTTCGACAAGGGCTGGTATCACCGAAAATTCGGGTATATTATTAAGAACTGCCGACCGCCCTGTAAACATTACAAAAGCGGCGCGAACGACTCAAGCTCGAGTTGAATTGAATCGATGCTGGAGCAACATCCGAGGCGGTCGCCAACCCTTTTTGATCAATACGGGGAGGTAAATCCACATCGCTTAAATTCAAGCGATTAAAAATTTCAGGTGACGTGAGTGAACTATGGTGCGACGTAATATCCGCCCATTTATACCAGCACGATTTCGAAGGCAGATACTTAACCGCGTGCATGCAATGGCGTATCCGGGTCCGAAGACCACAGTAAAAAGGGCTTCCGAACGCTATGTATGACCTAACATTCGCAAAGACGCCGCTGACTTTGTGTGATGTTGGATAAAATGACACAATTCAAAGGTAAATTGCCATACAAAAGCACCACTACTACAATACCAGCTACCGGATCGCCGTTTAGATCATGTCAACGTTGACATAATTGGGCCGCTACCCCTTCACATCGGCTAACGATATTGCTTGACCTTAATCGAACGGTTAACCCGTTGGACCGAAGCGATACCGAGACAGTCTCTAAAGCCTTAATAGCAATGAGGTTTGACCGATATGGCTGTTCACAATTCATAACAACGGACCAAGGGCGACAGTTTGAGTCTCACCTGCTGAAGCTACTGTTTAGTCTACTAGGAACTAAGCATTTCGAACGACTACATATGTACCATTCAACGGTAACTTATTACACACACCCAGACTTAAATCAATGTTCGCACGTTTTACAACGATACAAAAAATATTTCACCATTAAAGTTAGGGAACGAAAGGTACAGATCAGCATCGACCGCTTAAAACCAGGCACGAAGCGCAACGAGCGAATCTTTGACACACAATAACAGAAAGCACAAAAATACGCAGATGAATACATACAACTACCTATTAATGGGCAAAAAACAGCGCAAGTTCCGACACAACAACAACAACAACAGAAAGCACCAAAATAGACGTAGACGAATGCATACAAACCCCTGTAAACGGCCAGGCATCGCAAACATCGTCATCAACAACAATGACATCAGAAAGACATAGCCGCATAATACGCAAAGCCGTACGATTCCTTTAAACGGGGAGTACTGTGGTGCCTTCAGCATCACAATTAGTATCCATAATTTTTCATATTTTTTTTTCATTAATTATAATTTTTAGATTTTGTATCACTAACTTCTTATATTTGACCACTGTCTTTGAATTCACTTTGTATTATTTTATATTCCGTTACTAAATAAACGACAACGAGCTTATGTTGTTTTTGCTGCATAGCTGTTACTCTCTCAACACCGGCTGGAAAGTACAAGGTCAAATAGGTGACGGAGCTTGTTCGACCGCCAAACTGGCAACCAGTGATGCCAGACATTCTCTGACAAGAGTCCCACAAAAATTGAGAAAAAATACCTCAATTACCAACATCTAAAAATGTACCCCATAAAATTCCCAAAGAATTCGAAACAAAAACATATTTCAGTAGTAAAGAAGTAACATTCGTAAAAAATATAATAACTGATTGGCATGAATTACGTAAGAATATCGAATATTCTTGAATTTTGATCAATTATGCATCGATAACTGTGTCAAAAGAAATTTTTTTTTGAATGTTCTTTTTTCCCTTTTAATAATTTTTGTTGCAAAATATCCCTCAAATAGGAAAATTACCCCCAATCTGACAGCACTGCTGACAACATGCATTTGGATTCTACGGAATATTATGTATTGTCGCATGGTAATAACAGCGACACTAAGGATCTATTTATTTTTGCTTATTTATTTATTTATTTTTTATTTCATTTTATTTGTTTTTTACTAGTTTTAAAAAGAAAACTAGATGTGCATATTTTTGTAATTTAATATAATTTAAAAAAAACTAATACCTCCTCCTCCTAGCAATTATTCTTTCGAAAGACAGCAAAGAGCTTTCATCATACTTGCCAGAATAGGCATTTGTCTTATGAAAGACGTTTGTCTTTCCAAAAGACTGTGGTGAGTTGAAAGACAGTTGCCGGAATTGCCCTGTAAGGCTACACAGAAGCTTGTCTAAAAGTTTTTGAAACCCAAGATATTCCATAACTATCGAGAGCTTGAGAATCGTTCACACAACAAGGCTACCTATGATTTAGGGAAGATCAAGGCCTAAAACACTGGTATCGAAACTTTAGTCAAATTTACAGTTTGCGGAAACTTAAGAGCTATCCAGTGATTTTGATATGGACGTTTTCGCTCAATTATCCATTTCAAATCATGTAAAATATTTACGTCCTAAAAACGAAATTTTGCTAGGGATTCATATAGTTATAGTTCATAGACTTCGATTATGAAGCTCGGAACACTTTGACGACAGCAAGCGACAAGCAGCATCTGTAAAATTTTAAATACACACGTTCTTACGGACACAATTATTTTGACGACAGCACGACATCTTGGCTGCAGGACTGCAATTGTCGACGTCGCCAAATTAAATCTATTTCTAATTTTGCCGGCGACAATGAGTACATGTAGTGCTGCAAAATTAAATTGTCGCAAAATTAATCACATATTCTTCATTGTTCATGTTTTTCTTATTTACTTAAATAAAAATACACAATTTGTGAAATAAATATACCAAAATGTCAAACTTTAAAATCAGCTGTTTGCTATGTCGCTGAGGTCTTCAAAATGTTTAAGAAGCTGGCTTCAAGGCGACATTTGTCGACAAAATGATGTCGCTGTCGTTACGTCGTGAAGTTGCAGTCGTCAAAGTGTTCCGAGCTTAAAAGACCGAAAATGGCTCTCTTTTGCGGCAGCCACCTTAACTGTAACCTATGACATGTGAAAACTATTTCTCTTAAAATAATTGAGTTCACGCACGTAAAAAAAAAACAAACACAAAATAAAAAGGCTTTAATGGGTAAAAAGTCAGAGTTTCTCACCGCTGAAGAGTTTTTCAAAAATTACTGATATAAATTAATAACTTTATGAAACTGCATACGCACGCACATACATACATACATACATATGAACCGTACTTACACATATTGTTTCTGTAGATACACATATCGTCGATGTTTTTGCAAAACCGCCTATCTTCCGGCACTAAAATTTTACAGGAGAGCGAACAAACGGTTTTTCTTTGAAGGCATTGCCTTGATAGGCGGTACTTTCTCTAGCTATTATTTTTACAACTCTGTTGTTTTAATATCGATTATACGATTTTTATGCATAAATCTCGAGGCCTGGAGTTCAGGGTTACCAAATCTCATTTTGACCACAATGGCGATTTAGGCGCTTTTGCAACTCTTCGATGGGCGGTTTTGCAAAAACATCGACGATATGTATGTACATATTTATGTACATAAAATAAAAGCCAAGCAATTTCTGTGACTTAAACATCGCTCAAAGTGCGTTTACATGGTAATCATCATTTATGTTGGAATTGTTGTCACAGCGACAATGACGTCAACATATAATTGAGAATGAATTGATATTGTTGTAGAAGAAAAGTCAGTGACTTGAACAGATGGGGTCATTGCAATTGCCTCGCTTGAAGGATATACATATGTACAGCCCGCGACAAAAGATAGCACATCCATATTTTTACCAGTTTTCACTACTTTTCTTTTGCCTTTTTTAAGGTTTATTATTTTTATATAAAAGTATAGCTCTTTATCTAGAAAATACCGTATAAATCTAAATTTCAGACTTTGCACGAAAAGTATAAAAGCATTGTAATTTTAATTTTTAGAATAATTTTTGGTATACAGTTTTATAGCTCATTAAATTCTAGCATAATAATAAGTGCAAATTTGAAGCGTTAATTTTTGAGAATTTTAGATTTATATGGTATTTGTTAGATAAAGAGTTATAATTTTATATAAAAGTAATGAACCTTAAAAAAAGCAAAAGAAAAGTAGTCAAAACTGGTGAAATATTGATGTGCTATTTTTTGTCGCAGGGTGTATGTATGTACATATTGTGGCGAATACTGCGGCAACACAAAGCGAACAACGAGAAATAGGCA
>NW_023465835.1:0-8236 GCF_013731165.1 Rhagoletis pomonella | reverse complement strand
AAATCGAGATTCCTGTTTGGACCGACAAAATAAGGTCAAGCAAATCATTGGCGCCCAACTAAACGGGTGAAAAAGAATAAGTTTTTGTTGAACATAACCACACTTAAGCCCGGCATAAAATAACCGCGTGCTCATCTGAGGGAAAATAGCAATTTCATCATCGAATCAATTTAATACATCATGAAATTAGATTTAAAGAAAAATTAAAATATTTTAGTCGTTTTTCTCATTTTGTTGGTCACAAAATTGTACGTCGGTGAACCATACATATTCGAGTTTAATCGATTTCTGATTAATTTTTTCTTTTAGAAATTCTGCTATTATAAATCGTCATTGAGATTGAATCAAATAATTTTATTTGAATTCATAATCACTGTAAATCATTATCGTCCTCAGTCTTCACACGGCATGATTTAATTGATTTTTATTGGAGCTCGTTTTCAATCAAAATTTTTGTATATATTTTGATTTTTTATTTCCGAGGGGGTGAATGGTGATCGATTTGCGATGCGAACACCATTGATCAGCAGTCATAACCATTCTCGTTCAGTTCAGTTCGCCAATTCTGAAAAGCAAGTTAATTGAATTTTTTTAATCAAGTAACACCACACATTGACGGTCAAGATTTTTGAACCGATAATTTTTTTTCTCTTTTCGTCTTTCGGTATGAGTTCCAGTAACGCAACCGATAACACGGTCAATACTAATTGAACCAAACTTTTCATTTTTCTTTATTCTTCGTGTATTCATTACCAATAAGATTTGAAATTCTTATCAAATTTATCTCGCTTAACATTCTCAAACTGGTTGAATATTCTCAGTCTGATTTGGTCTTCCGGTAAATTCGGGGGTGGATAGTCTTGATCTTTGGTGCGTACCTTGTTGGCGACAGAAGGGACCGAAGGAGATACAGGTAATACTCCTAAGTATTCAAGGCCTTCGCTGCATCCCGGGAGCAAACAACTTGGTCCATAAGAAGATTCGAGCTAGTGCGTTAAACGCCATTCTCAGCCCACGTTCGGTATAATATTATTAAATTACATTTTGGACCGAAAATCACATGAGACATACAACCAATTGAGCGTGATTTTTTTTTGTTATACTAAGAGTAATATTCAAATAGATATTGATTTGTTCGGCATTATTTTATTTCGAAATTGCATGTTCAAAACGAACATTGATTTTTTTTTTCTCGCCGATTTAGCTCACACACTATCATAGAATAGAATAATAATAATATTAAATAATAAACTGAAGTAAATACTGTATTGATTTTAATCGAGTACCATCCTCTTATAACCTAGACGTTAATAGTACGGACTTTAGAACGGACTGGTAGAATTTTTAATAATTTGAGTTTACAGTTTTGTATTTGAGTCTTTCAACATGGAATTGTTTCCCATTCTCGATGCAACCTATTTGACCGACGAACAGCGACAGATCGAAGGTGAGATATATAACCTATATCCAGCACCAGTTCAGTGGACCGACACCGAAATAACCGCTCTCAATGGTAAAATATCTGCTTACGTTGGCCAACCATGGTTGATAAAATCTCATGCCATACACCAAATGAGTGAGTTGGAAATATGTGAGAGAGCATATCGAGAACTGAATGCAAATGAGGCGTTAAAACCGCAGGGTCGCCTTCATCAAATGATACATTATTGTTATCGAACCGCTCGGTTAAAGTTAAAACCTGAATCGGCTCCACGCCAAGAGGACCTGGTCGGAAGGTTTCAATCGAAGATTCGTGGGCTTCGGATGTCTTCACCGAATACGGTAATCCCGACGTGCGATTCCCGATTAAGTTTGAACTCGACTTTCCATGGGTTTGATAATGAACGGGGAACAATGAGTTTGGCTCAAAATACTGTTCCATCACCACGTTTACCCTTAACTAGACCGGATCCGATTTCAAACCAGTATATACCGATTTCGGTTCAGGCAACTGAACCACGGTATACCCTGACCACTAGTACGGTTAATTCAAATGCTCAACCAGCAGGTCCTAATTCATTGTCAGGCGAAACGGAACCAACACCCTCATTTCACCAACTGTCTGTAATGGTGTCTGAGTTGTTGAGAACACAAACACAGATGCAACAGCAAATGATCCGTGATCGGATTCATTTGCAGCCAACAATACCTGACGTTCGTGACATTAACCAAACCATGCCACCGACCTTGAATCATACCTGGATACCACCATCGGTGGATCCTCCTCATGTTTCTTTGGTTGGTCCGTCACCCTTACAAACTCAAATGACCAATACCTACCGTGGTGTTAGAACGTCTCATACCCAAGAACCAATTAATGAACCATCTCATTTATATCCGAATTATTCGCTATCCGGTCCACCGCAATCACGACCAAATCAAGCCACTATATTCGACGAATCTGCCCAAGCGGATGCAATGGATAGGAAATTTAGAGGCTTACCATCATGGATGGGACGTGCTCAATTCGATGGCGTTCACGTAAACGAAAAATTTCTATCGGTTGAAGATTATTTGGCTATTATTGGCTCATTTCGATATAAGATCGGCGTACCCGACCATGAATTGGTTACGCGTTTGGTACCCACACTCACGGGGGGCCGCTCGACAATGGTATTTCACCGAACTGAGAAAGTTCGGAGATTATCAGGATTTTTGCACAAAACTTCGTGCTCGTTTCCTCAACAAACATACTCGGGCTCAAGTAATAATGTCTTATGCGCAGATTAAATTCGACCCACGGTCGCAAACACTGTTGAAACATATCGATGACTTGACATTCCAATTGCAGGGTAATGCCTGTGGCCTGGATGAACGTGATCACCTCGATATCATCATCGGTACCTTATCCGATCATCTTCGTGAACTCGTCCACACTCGACAAGTCCACACGTTAGAACAATTGCGGGAGTTCGCTCAGCGAATTGCACCGCATTCGTTCATTGTTGCCACATCCCGTCCGGAAAGAACCCGTTCGGATAGACAGCGATCAGAACCACGGGAAATTTCGGCAGTACATGATTCGCCGGATGATTCTTCACATTCGGAATATACCGCTTCGTTCCCTGGATCCGACTCAGATGACAGGGAATGTGCATACGTGGGCAAGCATAAGAAACCCTTTAAACCATCTCAGAAACGAACGGATTCGAAACCAGTCGGTGATTATAAAAATGACACAAATCGAAATAAGAATGATACGAAAGCAGGAACCATCGTCGACCCATTTCTCACTGTTGAGGGGGACGAAAATTTACGATGTGCAAAATGTCTCGTGTGGGGTCATCACTTCAAAAGGTGTCGAACCCAACCGAATCGGGTGATATACTACAAATGTACACGACCGGGAGTGACGTCGGACCAATGCCCGTGTTCAAAAAACGCATAAGTGAGTCGATTGGGAATAGTGGCCCATCGTACTCAGAATCCATAACTTTTTCTAAATCCACTGTCTCTAATAATCCGCATTCTACCGAAGTCCCTCTACAAATCGACACATCTTCAGTCCCGAATTCCAGTAATAATTCTACTCTGATTCTTAACGAATATAATCAAACTCAAAGGGATGGCAAAGAACCATCAACCAAATGTTCTGAACGAACACCACCAACTACCAAACCTACTTCAGCTCCAGTCCCTAATCACAAACAAGACGCGGTTAATCAAGTTAACCAACCACGACTCCGCGATGTTTTCTTTATCTCAGAGAAATGTTTGACCTATAACATTCCGAACGATTGTCGCGATTATCTCACGGTTATGGTTAACAACCATTCTCATACGGTTTTACTCGATGGTGGAGCCGAAGTCACAGTCGTATCACAAACGTTTTATGAGAAGCACAAATGGGGACAGTTGCAACCTACCAAAACATCCATTGGTCTTGCTGATAATTCGATCTCTTTTAAAGCCATTGGTAAAGTGAATGTATTATATACGGTCGGTAGTCTTACCCGAATTGTGCCAACTATTGTCGTTCCGATCTCAATGAAACACCCAATTATGGGACGGACATTCCTTGAGGCCTTCTTTTTCGAACTGGTGCAGAACCAAGAAAAAGTGGAGCGATTTTTAAAAAATACAGCCAAAGGTGATACGGAAGAGGTTGCATCCGCGAAAGTTGAAATGGTTACGGCGGATGAATTTATTAATTTTTGTAACCAATGGAGTGGGAAAGAACCAGCTCAGGTATCATCTATGGGTAGTGATCTGGAGCCAATTGACGCTTCCACACTCGGTTTAGACGGTGACATAGATACACCAAAAATGACCAGCGTCAGCCTTCCACATAATCTCACTCCAGAACAAAGAAAAATGTTGGACGCCGTTCTCAAACTTTTTAATCCAACTCCTGTGTCTGGTCCCTTAAATGTCACTAATCAGATCGAACACGTAATTGACACAGGTGATGCAAAACCCGTCATGAAACGCCAGTATCCAGTATCGCCATACGTGGCTGAACAAGTTCAAGCCGAACTGGACAAAATGCGTAGTCGTGACATCATTATGACCATCGAAGAAAGTCCTTGGCGGTCACCAATTCTGGCTGTAAAAAAGAAAGACGGAACTTGTCGCGTATGCTTGGACGCAAGAGAATTGAATAAAATCACCGTTCCAAATGCCTCTCCAATTACGGATACTAACCAGATTTTAGCACGACTAAAGTCAGCAAAATACCTAACCAGTATTGATCTGTCTCAAGCTTTCTTTCAAATTCCCTTGGCAAAATCGAGCCAACTGAAAACAGCATTTGCATTCGGGAACAGGCTTTACGCTTTTCGTCGCATGACGATGGAGTTGAGAAATTCACCCGCCACATTAGCCATTCTCATTGATAAAATTTTCCGGGATTTAGTTCCACATGCATTCGCATACGTGGATGATTTCATAATTTGCACTTCGACGTTTGAAGAACACGTTAAGATATTGGCTATTGTTGCAAAACGTTTGGCTGGGGCCGGCTTAACCATCTCAACATCCAAATCGAATTTTTGCTGTAAACGATTGGAATTCCTGGGTTACGTTTTGTCTCAAGAGGGTCTATCTGCGAATCCTTCTCGTATTCGAGCTATTGTTGAATTCGCACGGCCCAAAACGGCAAAAGAAGTCAGACGGTTTGTTGGTGCAGCAGGCTGGTACCGTAAATTTATTCCAAATTTCTCGGAGATCACAGCTCCCCTTTGTGAATTGTATAAAGGAAACCGAAAGGGACCCATTGAATGGAATACCGCTGCTGAACAAGCTTTTCTCAAACTCAAAGAGTATTTAACTACTACTCCCGTTCTGACTATGGCAGATTATTCAAAACCATTCAAGGTTTATACCGATGCCTCGCTGATCGCGGCGGGAGCTGTTCTAGTACAAGAACATGATGGGAATGAACGGGTGGTTCAGTATTTTTCAAAGAAATTCTCGAAAGCCGAACAAAATTACACAGCATCCGAACGGGAATGCCTAGCCGTTCTCTTAGCGGTCGAAAAGTTTCGTCCATATTTTGAGGGTCGTGAATTGGTTGTGGTAACGGATCATGCAGCGTTACGCTGGCTACAAACTCTCAAAGATCCAACTGGTCGCTTATGTCGTTGGGCGATCCGATTATCACCATACGAACTCAAAATTATTCATAAACCAGGAAAACATTTGGAACTTCCTGACGCCTTATCTCGTTCTTTTGCTCTTCTCAACATCGTTCGCAGAAACCCAATTGACCTTCCGAGTGATTTTCACGTGAATCTTTCCCCAATCACGTCCGTGATTAACATTGACCCAAATACTGGCGATAAATGGTACAACAAAATGCATGCCATGGCCTCAAAACAACCATTAGATAGATACAAAATCGAAAACAACCTTCTATACCATCGATTGAAATTTTCCAATCAAAGTGCGGAAATACTGTGGAAACTTTGTGTACCATCTTCTGATAGAGCCAAAGTTCTCGATGAAAACCACAACCAACATTCGCATCAGGGTGTTTGGAAAACTTACAGGCGTATCTCACAACGCTATTACTGGCCAAACATGTATGAGTCCGTTTACCAGTACGTTCGGCAATGTGAACTATGCCACCGCATTAAACCAAGTAATGAGAGCACCAAAACACCTCACGGCGAATATAGAGAACCAAAACGACCGGGTCGTCAATTATCGATTGACTTCGTCGGTAAGCTGCCCATGTCTAAAAATCGTAACCAATGGATCTTCGTAGCCATCGACTGCTACTCGCGATATGTCTGGGCGCAGCCCATGAAAAGTGCAAACGCTATATCCGTAGTCAATTCTCTTCGACATATATTCACTGTGAATGGCTGCCCCGAACTCATTATATCAGATAATGGTACTCAATTCATCAGTCAAACTTTCGCAAAACTTTGCGCCGATTATAACATCAAACACATGAAAACGCCTTTGTACCATCCACAAGCCAATCAGGTAGAGGCGACAAACAAAAGCATTAAACTTGGATTACGTGCTCACATGGCTGATCTTCTTGAACATTCCTTTTGGGAAAACCATCTTTCTCGTGTTATTCATGATATTAACACTTCAGTGCATTCAGCCACGGGCTACACGCCATATTTTCTGCACACCGGTCGTGAATATGTGAAAGATGGAAACGAATATAAATTACTATTGGATGTAAATCCATACCATACCCAGGAGGTGGAACAACGTAAAGTTCTGGCTGATGAAATTCGAGACAGACAGTTCGCACAATATCAACAAACCGCACAACGGGCATTGACCCGCAAAAGAGAACGCCATTTCGAGATAGGCTCGGAAGTGTTCATTCCCAATCCTAAACCGTCCGTGGCCGGAGAGGGTTATGCACAAAAGCTAGCCCCACCAAAAATTAGAGCCTATGTTTCACGGAAACTTGGTTCGAACCCATATGAACTGATCGATGCTAAACACCGAGTGCTTGGCAATTATTCCGCCGATTTAATCACAACACGCTAACTCATTCAGTACATTCGCCTTCTCAAGAATTTCGATGAATATATGGCGGGCCTCCAGACTCCATTGATCCTGCCTTATTACAGGGTACCCGGCTGGAATAAATTAATTAAGTTTAGTTTTGTTATATCCATAGTTTTGTTATATTATATCCTCAGTACATTGCTAGTAAATCGATCAAAGCAAACAAGAAAAGTTTCATAACCAAATCATTTACCAATGCCTTTCATCTACCGTAGCTTATGTAATGCGTACTGAAACTAAATACGAAAGACGGAGCATTTGTACATACATACATATGCGCTTAAAGGCGAACTGAACGAGTCAGGATGGGGTTGATAAAGATCATGTGGAACGATTTCGATGTAAGGTCTAACGTCGATCAAACCACAGCCCGTGAATTGCATTCTAACCACCATTCTCATATCCCTACTAAACGCTCCACATTTTTTTTTTGTTAACGTGTCGCTGAAGATGAGAGGGGGATAATGATCTATTATTTTTATTGCCCAAATAATAGACATAAGAATGATTATAAGAAATGTAAACATAACAAAACTGTCAAAGCTAAACTTCAAAATGGGGGGGATTGCCAGATGAATGTACGTAACCAATGTTATCCAAGACACGAACCATCATATCGGCATAGGCACGAATTGACAGTGACAATAGGGAAACGCCCACACTTACACACGATAAAAGAATCGGTGGTCACATACCACGAGGCTAGGGAAATATTCTTCCTTTCCCGAATTGGACACGGAGCGAACCACACGCATCAGCCCTCGCAAGAACGGAAGTAATCTTAACCAAATAATTAAACTGGGTTAAAAGCTGGCGACATTCAGTTAGTCGATATTCACCCATATCTAATAAAGGGAAATCGACTGAGCCCAAACATAAGGAAAAAGGCTATCAGTAAAAAGCCGTAAGTGTGCAAAGTGTTCGAGGCGGTAACAGAATTTAATCGTGCTATTCGTTTGCAGTTTTTTCTTTTTTTTTTTTAATCTTGTATCTGGTTCAGTCAAAGGCAAAGGGTTCCGTCACATTTCTTCCGGCGAATCCCCAACCAAATTGTGCAGGGGAAAATAAAGAAGTTGTGAATGCAAAACCTGGTCTATTCATTTGACAGCAATTGGACCCCCATTCGCCGATTATCCCAAAATCATCAAAACGTAAGTCTGCCACTTTCTTGTCACCATCCCATTGGAAACGAGCTACCCAACAACAGTAAATCGAGATTCCTGTTTGGACCGACAAAATAAGGTCAAGCAAATCA
>NW_023465834.1:6829-8236 GCF_013731165.1 Rhagoletis pomonella | reverse complement strand
CGGACAACTTTAATTTTTGGAATGTTGGCCAGCTTTTTTCGTCATTTCTCTAACTGTGCGTTATTGGAATGCAAGGGGTGAGAGTAGACGAAGGCGTTGCTTAATTCTCGGAGAATGACTTGTCTTTAAAATACTGTATTTGTATAGTCGGGTTGGGGCAGCGGATGGTGTATTCTCATATTCAAGACAGTCGATTATATGTACATACATGCTCACGCTGATTTCAAAAAGGACTGTTGCTTTAGCGATCTCATTTTGATAAGATCGCGCACCCCGCTAAGTGTGAATTTTTCACACATTTTTTTTATACCTTTCATGAGCATGAAATGGTATTATAACTTTGGTCCGATGTTTGTAAGTACCAGAACAAAAAAGAGATAGACCCATCAAAATGTATACTTATATGATCAGAACGTCGAGCTGAGTTGATTTATCCATGTCCGTCTGTCCGTCTGTCTGTCTGTTTGTATGCAATCTAGTCTCTCAGTTTTCGAGATATCCGGATCAAATTTGGTAAGTGGGTGTATTTTTATAATGTATTAATCATTTGTCGGAACCGGAAGAATCGGACCACTATAACATATAGCTCCCATACAACTGATTGTTCAGATATGAGATTTTTCGTTATAACTTCTCCATTTATGCAGCTACGAACATGAAATTTCGCAGCACTTGCACCCATTATCAACAGAATGCTTACAGTGAAAATTACAAAGATCGGGTCACTATAACCTATAGCTCCCATACAACTGATTGTTCAGATATAAAATTTTTCGTTATAACTCCTCCATTTATATAGCTGGGAACAGGAAATTCCGCACTGTTTTCAATAATTATCAACAGAAAACTTACAGTGAAAATTAAAAAGATCGGATAACTATAACCTATAGCTCCCATACAACTGATTGTTCAGATATGAGACTTTTCGTTATAATTCATCCATTTATGTAGCTAGGACCATGAAATTTCGCGCTGCTTTCACTCATTATCAGCAGAAGACTTACAGTGAAAATAACGAAGATCGGGTCACTATACCTTGCAGACCCCATACAACTGATTGTTCAGATATGAGGTCTTTTATCATATCTCCTCCATTTATGCAGCTAGGAACATGAAATTTCGCACCATTTTCACTCATTATTAACAGAATACTTACAGTGAAAATAACAAGGATCGGGTGACTATAACATATATCTTCCATACATCTGATTGTTCAGATATGGGATTTTACTGTAAAACTCCTTTATTTGAACAGCTAAAACCGATAAATTTCGTAAGATACTTTATAAATAATAATACAAAGTCTACTGAGAAAATCGTCAAAATCTATGCTGTATAAGCTTTATCTACTATAGCACTGATTGTTCCAGATACGGGCGTAGCCAGGTAGGGGCAGGGGGGTGCTCG
>NW_023465834.1:0-6729 GCF_013731165.1 Rhagoletis pomonella | reverse complement strand
CCCCCCCTAAATTTCATTCTGGCTACGCCGATGCAGATACCAGGTTTTGCGATATATCTCCTTTATGTAGGAAACTAAACCCAATAAATTTTGTTACCGGTTTACGTACCGATCACATAGCAGTGAAAATCACTTAGATTGGTGCCATATAAAGTATATCCTCCATACCTCTGATTGTTTAGAGGCGATTTTTTATATAAGTATGTAACTCCTCTATCGATGTATGCAGATGTATTCAAAATCAGTAATCTGTCAAACTAAAATTTGCAGATGTTCATGAAAGGTATGAAGCCTTCGGCATAGCCGAAGACAGCGCTGCTCTTACTTGTTTTTTTTTTTGATTTACTTGTAATCCAAAATCCTTTCAACTTATTTTGCTTTACTGACTTCTAAATTTAAGCTATACCTATGTAGAGCATTCATACTGTAATTTATGATTTCAGACTAACAGTCGAATGCAAAATCGACTGAGATATCGACCAGCCAAAACACTTAAAATTTACGGTTGAATTGCCATTTACACTGGTCGATTTTGGGTTGAAAGAAAAAAATTTGCCAGTGTAAAGGTAGCATAATTGCAACTGTAGAGAAAATTTGTAAAATAAAACCTTTTAGCAGTGTTTTTTATAATTCGAATAGGTTTTTTTTTCAAATTGCCATTTTTCGAATAACTGGAAAACCGGTTTTCTAAAAAAGGTGAATAATGAAACATCTTATGTAGAAAGCTTCGATTTATCCAAAAAATCATGCATTTACCTCACGAATAGCAAATTGGAAACTGCAAATTGGTTGCTGAATGTAGATATTATCCTACCAAACTTCTGGCGAAGAAAATAGTCTTTGCTTACGGTATAGATTGGTATGAAATTTTCAAGCTGACTTTCAGCAGGGAATTATGAACAAACAAGTAAGAAATTCTAAGTTCGGGCGGAGCCGAACATTAAATACCCGGCGCAAGTATTAAATATATGTTTTCCACCTTTCCGAAAGCTACCGCTACATGATAAGCCGGGGTGTATACATTTTAAGTAAATTAGCGTCCTTAAATTTCGAAATATTGAAATTTCAAGCATATCTGAAATTTACCGTTATATGAAAAGCGGCCTCAATTTTAGTCCGATTTCAACAATTTTCAACGGTTTGCTTTTATGTGGCAAGCACAATAACCATACCGAGCTTGGTACAAATTGCTAGAACGGTTAGCGAGATACATATATGTGATCACAAGTGGGCGGTGCTACGCCCATTTTCCAAAATTTTGTCATAAACGTATTTCTTGGTAAAGAATTGTTGCAATCATCAATTTTGAATAAATTAGCTTCAATATTTACTGATTTATCGAAGATTTTGTATTTCTCGAAATTACCGTTATATGGGATGTGGGCGTGGTTATTGTCCGATTTTAGAAATTTTCGGCCAGTTGGTATGCTGTACCAGGACCAACAACTGTGCCAAGTTTGGAAGAAATTGGTGTAGCGGTTACCAAGATATACACATGTAACCATAAGTGGGCGTGGCTACGCCCATTTGCCAAAATTTTGTAATATTCTTATTTTCCGTCTAAACCCATTGCTAATATCAATTTTGAGTGAATTATCTTCAGTATTTACTAAAATATCGCAGTTTTCGTTTTTCTGAAAATTACCGTTATATGGGAGGTAGGCGTGGTTATTATCCGATTTCGTCCATTTCCAATACCATCCGTCCCACGCCCAAAAGAAGTTCACGTACCAAGTTTCGTTAAGATATCTCAATTTTTACTCGAGTTATCGTGTGCACAGACGGACGGACGGACGGACGGACGGACGGACAGACAGTCACCGCTTAATCGATTTCTCTTTTCACTCTGATCATTTATGTATACATTTGTCTATATCTATCTCGGTTCGTTTTGCCTGTTACAAACAACCGTTATGTGAACAAAGTTATAATACCCTTGTGCACAAGTGTGCTCGGGTATAAAAAGGAGAGGGAAAAAGCAGAATAAAAGCGTCTTTGCGTCTTGATTTTGCTCATTAAACAGACGGGTTAACAAATTGCGAATAAATTTAATGCAACAGTAACTTCTGGGGTTTTACTTACTGAAAACAAAAAATATCGAGCTACACTTTAACAACTCATCGACCATTGACGTCAACTAATGTGAATATCCTACAGTCTAAGAAGCGCCACATTAGCATGTCTTGAATGCGATTCGCCAATGATTAATGATTTGCATTAGGGCTACAAAGCACATTTATGTATATAAATACCTATATCGCTCCTCCGTAATTTTATGTCAGTATGTATGAAAATGTGCGGAGGTAGTAGTTGGGTTTTTTGCAGCCATCACTCACATTTTCGTTGTCGCGCTGCCCGTTTTTGTCACACTTTGACACTTACTTGGCAGCAATGTTGGCAAATTGACTTTTAAACAAATTGCAACTGAGTGCACAACTTTGCAGGCAGTAAATTTCAAAATGGAAAAGAGCAAACGGTTTAAAAGGCCAAAAATGCTTGATAGAAATAAGTGGAAGGCAATTTATGAAAGCAGTGAATGCTAAAAGCTAGATCAGAATGGAAATTGCCTGATGAGTTAAGTTTGAAGCAAAAGTCTGCCTTTGATAGTTATGAGATTTTTATTTCATGAATACTTTATTTTCAGGTGGCAAACGCAGCGATTCGTTCATAAAAAAACTGGCGCTTGCAACATTTTTGTTCAGGGTCACGAAGCTTCCAGAATTCGAATTAAACCACTGTTATGGGGGATTTGTGTTACTAGAACCAAATGTGTATAGTAATTACAAAAGTAGGAATAGTTCTCGAACCAGTTTGATGTATATATTTATATCAAAATCTATTCTAAAGTCTCTGTCACAAACAGCTTTCGAGCAAGTGTTGGCTAACTGACATAACTTCCACGGACTTAACTTCCATAGGCCCGTGGAAGTTATTTCAGACTTAATTGCCACGAAGATCAGATATAACGTCCATGGAATTTATGTCATGACATAACTTCCAAAAGATTTCCACGAAAATCTCATGGAAGTTATGTCATGACTTAACTTCCACAATAATTAGATCGCCAGAGATCCAATTATTACTATTTAGGAACAAAAATCAATAACGGTTTCCGTTCATATAAGAAGGACATGTTTATAGTAAGGATCAATTATATTATCATTCGAACAACACTTTGAATACTTACTTGACATTAACGGCAGTCTTTGAAGAATTGTAAAAAATTCGCATAATATTACATGAGAAAATAAACACAATTTCGCACGGATTTATTTTACAGTTGATATAGATTTTGAGATTTTCAGAATTTGGAACTTGTTGAGGCTCGTCAGAGGTGTTTGCGTTTAATTTTCTATAGAACTCCGATCAAGTCGTCATCCAACTCATCTTCGTCATCGTTCTCTCATAAAGTTTTCTCGATTACCTTCTCTAAAGCCACCTTCGATAAAGTTTTCGATATGCATTTGGTCCTTTATCAATAACTTGAAGGCTTTATCGATCTCATGATCCCTTTAAAGAGTTTGTTCTTTCTTGACTGGTGGCTGGTAACCATCACTAATAACTCGAAAAGTTGGGTAGAAGTAGCATCCTCTTCTGAGATTAGAAGCGAAAGAAAATGGTAGAAATTTGTTTTAATAGGAAAACGTTTTCTCAATGGCCCTTAAGGCCTTTTCACTGTATAAATATTTGCAATTAAATTACTTTTAATTGTTTTAAATGCTGCTCTGCCACTACAAACTTCAAATTGAAAAAGAAAAAACGTTTAAAATCGCCAACCTGGGAAAACTGAGAAATTACTTTTCTATATACAGTATAGACTTCTGAAATCGAAAAGGTCGTCTTGGATTTCGTTAACCATTTTTTCAAAAAGTTGTAAGCGAAAATACCTAATTTTGTGCTGGACTTCCAGGTTTAATTCCTAAAATTTATTTGTGCAGTGAGCGGCCCAAGTGTTGCTATAATGAATGCTTGGCAAATCATCCCGGGATTTGTAATTTGCACTGATGGCAATAACAGAAACTCCTTTCCTTGACCAGTATTGGCTAT
This sequence comes from Rhagoletis pomonella, assembly GCF_013731165.1. Taxonomy (NCBI): domain Eukaryota; kingdom Metazoa; phylum Arthropoda; class Insecta; order Diptera; family Tephritidae; genus Rhagoletis; species Rhagoletis pomonella. Next base: position 2,682 of record NW_023465834.1, on the reverse strand, counting down.
ATTTCCTTTTTTATTTAATAATTAATATTTTTTTATAAATGTCTAGCTCCTATCAATATATTAGCGAAACCATGGGCCAAATATTGTAAAATTGCGTTTTTAGTTTTTGATTTAAAAAATTCAGAGAAATGTGCTTAGAGAAGAAGTATGGGTACATAATTAGAGAGGAAATCCCTACAGGATTTAAACAGATTAAAATTTTCGGTGCAGAAGTACTGGTAAGTATTGATGTAGGTCCTTTTAAAATTTTTTCCTTGAAATTTCACAATTTTTGATTTTGAAAAACTTATACAAACTCAACAAAATCCTCGAATTTCTTCCTTCTAGCTTTCTCAGCTTAAAAAATTACCTGTTCGTCCTTGTGAATTCAAAAATGTTTACTTTTGTTAGATTCTAAATAAATTTCCTCTTGCATTTGGTACCCGTATTTTTATTCTATATTGCATTGAATTTTTAAAATAATTTTCGGCATTAATCATATCTTTGAAATTACAAAGTCCTATAAAATAAATCTTGGCGTCAGAGAGAAAAAATAAAATGTCGCTTTGAATAAAAAAGTAGGTTTCAAACCAAATTGTTTATTATTTATTTTATGGTAGAAAAGCTTCCCAAACAATATAGACGCAATTTTTTCGATTTAAGTTATTGAAAAGTAATGAATATCTAAATCCCGCGATTGTGATAACAACATTACGAAAATCTCGGGATAGAAAAAGCTGAAAAATTAACATCCCTAGTGTGTATTTATTTTAGCTGTCAAGGCAAAACCACCGCAAAAGCAGCATGAAAGCTGTACGGGGCAGAGCCCAAGGCATATTCTACAAGGTAGAAGTGATTTCGACATGTCTTTCTTTTGAACACCGCCTATAAGTCAAATGATGAATAACTTGTATCCCTTTTCAATTTGGCATTTTCTATTTTGCATTAAGAACCACATTCATATGTATATATGTACATATACACATACATGCATGCATATACCAAAATGAAAAGGAACAGGAACTACGAGCGTAGCGCTGTGTTTCGCAAGAGCCAAGGCGTTAAGGTGGTGCGAAATTTTAAGACACCTAAGCGACGGAAGTTTGTTTAGAGTTAAATAAATATTTGAATAAGAAACTAAACGCGCATTGGGCGAATAAAAAAAATGATGAAACGATTTCATTAAATACATACGCATTTGTTTAATTTTATTTGGATACGTACATACACATGTACACATTAGATGAGAATGCAGTTAAAAAACTTTAAACTTTATGTCAACAGCAACATACCCGGGTATGTTTTGCATTTTAAAATAGTTATATCTTGGAAACTATTCATCTGATTGACTTGAAATGTCATGAGATCCTCAACAAAAATGTTCTGTATCTGAGTGGGATTGGACCACCTGGGCCATAGATCTGGCCATTTTTCGACTTTTGCCCGGGTATGTAGATATATGTTGGCATGCAAATATGTATGTTGATACATTTGGGAAGTAAACTTTATTTTGAATAAAATTCTTAAAATAATACAAGAGTATAATGTTATTATAGTAAGATAATACTTGTAAAATAAAAAAATATGAATAAATTAGAAATTAATAGCTTTTTAACTACATATAGATATTGCATTGCGGTATATTAGTAGAATGTTCTGCACGCACGGGTCTTTTGCAAACAGAAATAGAATAGAATACCTTTTGTTTTTGTTCTGCCAGCACTGTCACGTTCTTCCTTGCCGCCTAAATACTGCAACATCCATTATCCTCAAAGGACCGACGTTTATTGCTTCAATGACGTTGCGTGTAGCGAATATTATGGTTATTCGACTATTAGTAGCTCTCACTTCTATTTCAGGTTTCGCCAGTTGTTCACTAAGTTGATGAAGGAACATCCTAGTCGTATGTTAGAGGCCTTCAGAAGTGGGCAACTCTAGGCTTAAATTATGTACGTAGTAAAGACATCTACATCTAGAATATTATAAAAAATTCTCAAGGCCGCTTGGTTGAATATTCTGCAAGGCATTTATCTATGTTATCAGCGCCACTTTTGCTTTGGTTGTGGTCTAATAGTGGCTTCGTCTGATAACTCAATTTATTCTGTATCGGAGTCAAATGGAGTTACATCATATTCGTTATCCTCCACATTCTATTCAGATACGAAATGCCTGTCGTCACTGTTTTCCTTTCCTAAATCTTCTAACTTCTGGCGAATGTATCCTTGCTGTTTTTCAGGATCAGGTGCACTAAGTTGTCGTGGAGTAAGCCAATCACCATTTGCCATTTTTACTTTTATAAATTTTATTTCGTTGCGTAACACTTGGTTATAAAATCATTCTATCTCTTCAGACTCCAAGCTCGCACTAAAAATAAGTATTTTACACAAAAAAAATACTCACCGATTTTAAAAAATTGCTATTGTTGTTAATTCGATTAAACCCCCTTTCGTCTAATAAGTATATTTGTATACTTCGTATATAAAAATTTTAGAAAAAACACTTAAACGAAAAAAATACCAATTTTTTCTTATAAAAAAAAAAAAAATTACAGAAAAATTACTAATTAGTAATACCATTGAATACCGTATTTAAATAAAACAAATAACTAATAGTGCTTTAAGCACTAATTCGTTCTTGTTCACCCACAGCCCTGTTGAAAATAAAGCAAAAGTATATGTAACAGAAGTCTAAGGCATATAAAAA
>NW_023465833.1:412-8237 GCF_013731165.1 Rhagoletis pomonella | reverse complement strand
CTCCTTTTCTCTGACTTTTCGTTTCAAATTTATTGGAAAATCTGAGCGATAGTTTGCAATAATTGTGATTTTGTAAGTAAATTTTTGCTAAAATATATACATTAGGGCGGGTCAATTTTTTTTCGACATCGTTCCTAGCAGATTCGGATTCTACATAAAATTCTAAGAAAAAAAGCCCTTTAGACCATAGCTCTAAAATCAATTTCGAGCCTGCGCAATTTTAAAAGAAATTATTTTTAATTAATTCTAAGTCCATAATCAGATTAATATTTACTAAAGTGTTAGGAATGTTTTTTTTTTGAGTAATAAAGAATTGTGCTCGGGAGTTTTGTGATATGAAAAATTCATTTCTGATATCTATTTTTTATTTAAAGAACCGCAAGATGGCGCTTCAAAGCAAATCTACTATATGTATATTTGTGGAAGTATGTATGTATGTATGTACCAGGTTGCAGCCTGAACGGATGTATAGAATCGAATAAAATTTTGCCAAAGTATTGCCATGACTCCTGGACCTATAATAGGGTAAAAAAATTGAAACTCGCCAAGGGGGGAGGGGATGAGGGATACCACCCATAGTGAAAATTTTTAATCAGCTCTAACTTCGGAATTATAGTCACATGAACTCGAAATTTGAAATGCACAGATACCTATGTTAGGTGCTTATGGAAAGATATCTTACTAATATTATAAATGTGAAAGTTTCTATGTTTGGATGTTTGGGAAATCATCACGCGGAAACGACTGAACGGACGTGCATGAAATTTGGTACGCAGATAGCTTATGGGCCAGATTGGTTAATAGGCTATTTTTTAAGAGTTGCCACCTGTTGAAAAAGTTTAATTTATTTAATATGCGGGAACGACTGAATGGATTTGCATGAAAATTTGCACACAGATAGCTTATGACCTAGATTGGAAAATAGGTTACTGTTCATAAGAGCTGCCACCTGTTAAACAAGTTTCATTAAATTAATACGCGGAAACGGCTGAATGGATTTGCATGAAATTTTGCAAGCAGATAGCTTATGACCTACAGTGAAAAACAGGCTAATCTTTTGGAAGAGTTGCCACCTGTTAAAAAAGTTTTAATTACATTAATACGCGGAAACGACTGAACAGATTTGCATGACATTTCGCACAGAGATAGCTTATGACCTATGTTGGAAAATAGGCTACTATTTTAAGAGTTATCACGTATTAGGAAAGTTTAATTAAATTAATACGCGTAAATGACCGAACTGATTTGCATGAAAGTTTGCACACAGATAGCTTATGACCTAGACTGGAAAATAGGCTACTTTTTTAAGAATTGCCACCTGTTTGAAAATGAAATTTTGTTCAAAGATGGTTTATGACCCGGATTGAAAAATAGGCTACTTCCTTAACCGGTTTTCCGATCAGAACGAAATTTAGTACACTTGCTACGGATTTCGGAAGGATGGTCTTAGACTGAAAGTAAGTCCGATAACTCAAGGCCCCTCCCATGCAAATTGGAATTTTCATATTACATACATATCTCTGGAAGTATTTGTGGGAGAGAACTGAAACTTGGTATAGTGATATGTACATATGTGAAATCAATGATGGCATTAATCGATTGATGTTATAATTAGTTAATTCCATTAAATTCAAACTGATTTCAGTTAATCATGATTAGTTTTAATCTGGCTAAACAGTTAATCGTAACCGCGATTAAAAAATTAATTTTTAATCATTAACTCTTAATTTGATCAAGTAGGTTTGGTGATTAATTGAGTTATGCTGGAATTTCCCTGTGCACACAAAGCAAGTTAATCTGGTATGGCTAAGTCGGGCTTCCTCATCAATCTAAGCAATTTGGTGTGCATTTTAAGATATATACCAACAAACGTTTTACAAACTAAGTTTGTAAAAGTTCCCAGTTTATGTATTACTAATAACAATAATTATAATTTTTTTATATTATGTGTTTTTTATAAGCGTAAACCACAAAATAATTACTATAACTGGTGTTTGGTTTCAAACTCGGACAAACTAGACAAATTAATCAGATATTATTTTTAACTAGCTATACTCTGCCACGCTTTGCTGTGGCATTCCAGTTACATGGATGATAAATTATAAACGAAACAAAGCATACTTTTCATATGAGTTTGATTTTGTAATAAGTACTGGTGTGCACACAATATTTGTCGTATTTCCATTCTCTGCATTGATATCAAGGATATCTGGTTTGCCGACACGGGAACACGCAACATCTAAGAACCAATCCGCATCTCACTCTAAACCACACTTTTCCAAAGGATAACCTTGAGCATTAGTGATTGTGATTCCAAATGTCAATCGAATTGGGAATTGTATTCTTTAAAATTGAAATGGTGTATCGGTCGGAACCATGGGAATTCTTCACCTTTGAAAGGCCACGTAAAAATCTTTACTTACACAACGTTCTTCATCAATTTCTTAACTGCGAGTCGCGTACCGTTGCGGAGTTTTTGCTGATTAATATAACGTGATAATTGGCACACCTATTTTCAGTTCAGTATGTGGGGTCATCCCTGGAAGATAATTAACTGATTCGTCTTCTTCCACAACGGTGTTTATCGACGCATATGTTATTGTTTAAGCGACTTATGCATTTCCCGCTTAAACAAAGAACGGCGGACACACAGACGCACTTGTTTTTTAAGGTACTTCGCTCGTGTTTAAATGGGTATGCATTTTTTATGCAATTCTCAAATATCTCTTCGCTGAACTTAGTGAAGTGATAAGTCGCTGGCATTTTCAGCTATGGTCAACGCTAACCCAGCTTGGCTATCACACTGTGCTTTGAGCATCACCCACACTCCACTCCCGGAGTAATTTTTGGCATGGTATTAAGCTACTGCTTACAAACCACACTGGAGCTCTGCACGAATGCATCCCTGGATAAATCCCAGCTCATTGCCCAGCAGGCTAAGGCAGCTAGAGCATGACTACTCCAATGGAGTCCCACAATGAATACACGGTGAAACGGTCACATCTTGCGCTACCGCTTCATCTGCCTGCCCGCATATCTCTCTCTCTCTCTCTCTTTCTCTCTCGCATATCAGGCATACGAAGTGCGCGGCTGACTTGATGTACACCTATAAACCATACGGACTCATTGAGCTCGATACACAAACACTCGCAAAGGTAATGCTTATCTCCCCAACTACTCTAACTCGACCACAACTCTAAACCTGGGCTCGAATCGTCACATACGACATCGTATTACTCGTCACGTAAAAACAAATTTTTCAGATTATGACGTACGTGAACGTAGTCTTTGTCTCATTCAGCTTATACTGCCTGACGTATCACGTAATTTTCTTTCGTATGGTTTACGATCCGTGAACGGATGTTACGATTTGAGCCCTGGTCTCCCGCTCTCCCTCAGCTAAACAGTTGTCACTTTGAATGCTGGATTGAATAACATTAGTGGTGTTCACCAAAGTGAGCAAGTTACCTGGCAGTCTAGTAAAAGAGCAGACCAGCTCAAGCAACGACTTATTCGCAGCAAGAATAGCTCGTTCACTGAGCCTGTAATTAATTTTCTTAATTAAGAAACATTCTTTCCATCAGTTCTCCTTTCGATGTTCCTTAGTTACAAAAATTATCCGGCAATACAATTCGTCATAATCTCTCGTTAGCTGGCAGCTTTCCGTTCCTAATGTCCAGTACTTGTCGCGAAAATCGCTCGGCTGCAGTGTATGTATGTATGTTCGTCTAGCCACAATGTTGACTATCTCAGGTAAGCATTTATCTAGTCTTCATCAAGAAATTACAGACAATGTTTGCGTAAAATCTCCTGAGGGCAATATCAATACATTCCCGAATGGTTAAACGTTTCCATGCAAATCCCGCGACAATGGATCAAGGACCTCAAGCCATTTTTTATGTGCCATCGTGCACTGATCTCAAATAATTAGTTTAAATTTTTGTACTCTTTTTTCCATACCGGATGTTCTGGAAATATTGCAAGTAGGAGTTTCGATGATTTATATATTCAATGGCAGCTTAAGAGCTGAATTAGCAATGTTTCCACCTGGTAGCAATTCCAGGCGAAGCGATAGCTAAGGCTATGTAATTGTTTGAACGAACCGTTGCCATAAATAATCAATCTTATTTGGCGCTGTAAACGCCAATTGGCCGAGAACGCCAGTCGTTTCTCTCTGTGCCAACTGACGACAATAAGAAGTGCCCCGCGAAGCCAAGTTCTTATCAACTTGGTCTCTCCCTCTTCCTCTGCCTCCACCAGCGGATTGCGAGTTTAATACTTTCAGAACTGGAACGTCGCTTCCCATTCGAACGACGTGGCCAAGCCAGCGGTGCCGCTATATTTTCATTCGCTAAACTATGTCCATTTAGTTGTAAAGCTCATACAACTCATCGTTCTATCGTCTGCGGTACTCCCGCGCCAACGCGCAGAGGCCTGTAAATCTTCCTTAAGATCTTTCTCTCCAATACTTCAAGAGCCGCCTCATCGAATGTTGTCATTGTCTAAGCTTCTGCGCCATATACCAGCATGGGCATGATGAGTGACTTATAGAGTGTGGTTTTTGTACGTCGAGAGAGAACTTTACTCCCGAATTGCCTATTCAGTCCAAAGTTGCATTTGTTGGCTAGAGTGATTCTGCATTGGATTTCCATACTGACATTATTATCGGTGTTAATGCTGGTTCCCAAGTAAACGAAATTCTTTACTTTCTCGATATTACAACTGGCAACAGTAATGTGGGTGTCAAGGCGGGGCTGCTCTGACTCTTTGTTTGATGACAGGAGATACTTCGTCTTGTCTTCGTTGACCACCAAACCCAATCGCTTTGCAATTAAAATGCGCAAAATTTTTTAACAGATGGCAACCCTCCTTTAAAATATTTTCTACTGTAAGCCTTCTTAAAACTCTTTAGTTTGACACCCACATGGCAATATTTTATTTATTTTATCAATTTGACTGAGTTAAAATTTTCAAATAAGTGGCAACACTCTTCAAAAATATTTCTGGCAGTTATCTTTCTTAACCCTCTTTAGTTTGATACTAATATTGTAATATTTCGCTTATTTCATCAGTGTAATTTAGTTAAACTTTGAAACAGGTGGCAGCATATTTTCGGATGTAAGCCTTCTTAACACTCTTTAATTTGATACCCACATTGCAATATTTCATTTACTTAATCAACTTAACTGAGTTAAACCTCTCAAATAGGTGGCAACCCCCGTAAAAAATATTTTCAGCTGCTATCTTTCTTAAATCTCTTTAATTTGATACCCATATTGCAATAATTTATTTATTTTATCAATATATTTGGGTTTAAAAATTTTCAAATAGGTGGCAACCCTCCAATTTTTTTGCGATATCATTGGTTCAGGTATTATACCGAACAATACAAAAAAAAATTATTCAAATCGGTTCAGAAGTTCTCGAGTTTTGGCGACCGTGACATACGAACACAACATTTTTATTAATATAGATTGGATTAACGATTAATGTTTTAAATTAATTAAACGTAATCGCAGCCAGCGATTAACGATTAAAAAAATGTTATCATTAATCGTACAGTTGATTACGACTAATTAATTTTAATCGTCAAACGCGATTAACATTTTAATCGTTAATCAGATTAACAGTTTCCTAACACTGTGTGAAATCATGTTCATATTCTCGGATAAAAATGGACGCTTTTGGAAAAGAGGCGTAGCACCTACCTGACTGTAAGTTTCACATTGCATATCTCTTCAAATGTTTGGGGTATAGCACTCAAGCTTGGTATGGAAATACATATGTATGTATGTATGTGAAACTAATACCATACTCATGAAGAAAAATGAGAGTTATTGGAAAAGGTGGTGTGGCAGGCAACTCCCATGCAAATTGATTTTTCTATGCTGCATATCTCTGGAGGTGTTTATTGCAGAGGACTGGAACTTGGCACCGAGATGTGTATACAAAATTAATTCCATACTCATGGAGAAAAACTGGAACTTGGTATGGAGTTGTGTATGCAAAATGTATCAATTGCTCATAAAAAAAAGGGAATTATTAAAAAAGGAGGCATGTCGCCTCCCATACATACTAAACACTTCTTAATACATATCTCTGGAAGGATAGAAAATTTCTCGAAGTATTTTAAATTTGTTATAGAGATTAATTTAATAGGTGCCGTACTGACAGAATAAATTTCATTAAATGGAAAAGGGAGAGCCGGGTTCGGCGTTATAATCTAAAGCTCTCTTGAGGCTTTTGCTATAGTAATGAGAAGTGGTATTTTACTAGGTTACTAAATTTGAGTTGGAAATATTAGAACCCGCCGTGGCACCTCCAAGAAGGTTACACGTTCACGCGTCGTATACCTGGAACCATTTTAAGGTAAACTTAGAGGTATTGATATCTTAGGTATGCCTAGCGCGCAGACGAGATTTTATAATTTCATAGTTTTAAACGGCCGAAATACCTTAACTCGCTTAAAAAATAACGAGCTATAACGAAATGGACTCAGAAATAAAATCTAACATCATTAAATTATTTTTCATATTTGTATAAAAGCGCGGGGTGAAACCCGCGGGTATAAGCTAGTATGTATATAAATGAGTTTGTAAAAAGGGACGTGGCACATCTTATAGGTGTGGAATCTTTTATCAGCTATAACAGCAGGCAGTATTAGTGATCTCATTGTATTGGATTTTGAAGATTTGTTATAATTGATCAAAGTTAAATTCAAATAAATTATAGATGATATGAAGTTCACCGGGTCATCTTCTAGTCTTTAATATATACTCAGTTAATATACGGATTAATATTTACTAAAGTGTTACGAACGTTATTTTTTTAATACAATAAGAAAAAAATAACTATAATTTAAAGGAATGACACACAATGGCTAGAGTCGTCGCATGTGTGTATTCTTTCATATACATATATATGGGCCATTCTTACGGTTTATATATTTTTCATCCACTCGCTTATTCCTTACCGAAAATTTTAAATAAAAATTTAACAAGTTTTAACCGCTGATGCAGTACAGGTAGCAGTTTAAAATGGGTAACTGGGTAAACTTTATAAAGAAAACACATTCTCTGGCTAAATTAATAAGCCTGCCCGGATAACATAAAATCCCAAGATTGATAAACATTTGGTGTTATAAAAGTTTTATAAAGCTCTACTTGTAATTAGGAAAAATGCCGAAAAAAGTTATAAAATTGATTCATTGATTGATTGATTGATAAAAATAGAGAGTGAGTTATGGCTATGACAATAGAAACTAGAAAAAAGATACCTCGTGTTGAAAGCAAAAAGGATCTAAAACCAAAAAAATATATAAATACATTGTTAATCATAAAAAAATTTATGATTCGAAAAATAATTTTAAAATATTGTAATTTTTTTTTGGTTTTTTAAAGTGGAGGGTAAATAAACCCTTAAACTTACAGTAACGAACAAAAGTATTGGCACAGTAAATTTTACGCAATATAGGCAAAGTATTTTTTAGAAAAATTCCAAGTATGCAGTTTAATAATCCATTAAATTTTAGTTTATCAAAGTGCAGGTTTGAAGTTGCTTGAAAATCTGAATATAAAATTGCAAATTAGTATGCAGATTTATTGAATTTTCCTGAGTTTTTCACAAAGTTTACACACTTGATTTTTATGTGTTTTAGTGTAGTATGAACTATGTTTTTATAAAAAATTATCGGAAATAAATTAAAAATTTTGCATATATGTAAATTTACTGTGCCAAAACTTTTGTTCGACACTGTACATATAAAAAAATACATACAGTAACTTCTCCCGTTACAATAGTAAAAAATATGTAATTTGCTTTGTAG